>NC_051411.1:17609785-17612285 GCF_015228065.2 Penaeus monodon
ACATAAATCTACAAAACTACATGAGTAGACGTTTTGGGCCTCTTTATTTCTTTTTCCTTCCTTCTTCTCCCATAAATGTGTTAAGCCATTGGTTTTGTTGGGTAAAAATGCTAAGTGACAGCAAATGGCACGTTCTCACACTATTCTTCTGACCTCAGATCGCATTACCGTGTGATCACGGTGTGGTCAACAAACATGAATATCGTTCGTTAGTTAAGTGATTGATTAATTTTTCTCGGTTATTAGAAATTTATATTGCTTAAACTGCATACTATGCATATGTTCATTTTCGTGCACATTCACATGCAAGCATTACACCTTTACACATGCAACTATACGTGCGATATGCATACATACTCCTACAGTATACAAAACTACACACATACACATGCAAACACATATATAGACATATGCGCACAATATACGCGCACACATGTGTATACGCACCCACATTTATGCGAACATACACATGCGTACATATCTTGTACGCGTGTTTATGACTATACATACACACACATATATATAGCCATACATATGCTTACACCACGCGTACATACTTTTATGAGTACACATTAGTGTTCATCCACATATATATGTATACCCCTGTATATATATAATATATATATATATATATATATATATATATATATATATATATATACACATATACATATATACATACACATACACACATACAAACACATGTACATACACACAATATATATATACACACGCGCGCATACCCTTTATATATATATATATATATATATATATATATATATATATATATATATATATATGTGTGTGTGTGTGTGTGTGTGTGTGTGTGTGTGTGTGTGTGTGTGGTGTGTGTGTATATACATATACATGTACATACACACCCACACATATACATACATATGCATACATATACATAAAACACATATGAATATATACATACGAACATATATACATATCCATATATATACACACACATGTATACCCTCAAGTACAAGCACGGGAACACACATATACGTAACTATACACATACATATAACTGTACATACACAACATAACCGTGTACACATGCCCTGCATACACATACGTGCATACGTTCCCGTATATGAGTTTAAAGCCATGTGTATTGCTTCTCTTGCATACACACATGGACACTACACACAAACACCATACACCTGCACACTTTCGTCATACGCGCGCTCATACCGTGCACAAATGTTTGAACAGTGTCTGCCTAAGCACACATACGCACTCCACAATAATGAGCCCATGCATTATAATGTGCATAAATTGTAGGTTTGCAGCAGAGGGTTTAAGGGAAGGAGGTGGGTGATGTGGGAGAGGATTTAGGACGACGTTGGAATGGGTAAGGATGGGGTTTGAGGTTAGAGGAAGCAGAAAGGTGATATTGTATCTGGCAGTTTTTCCGAGAGGTATCCTTTGCTAAGCCTACCGGCATGCACTCTCAGCCGTCCACGCCGGGTCGCGGGGTCAGAGTCTGGCACTCAATTGAAGTGCCATCACTTGAATTATGCTTTGTTAATGCATAGTTTATCTGGTAGATCATCTGTCGAGTAGCTGATTACATTTCTCACTTTATGGTAACTATGTTTAAACCTACCTGATTTCGTGATATTGTACTTACATACTGGTGGTTTGGCTGTCACTTAATGGATCTACTTGAGGGAAAACTGTAGTACCCGTGTGATTTGGCACTGGTACTCGGAGTCTTGTGGGTATGGGGACAGGTGATGCTTGTCATTTTCTAATGATTTCGTAATTTGGTATTCTTTTTCTGGTGGGCGGGAGTGATTATTATTATTTTTTTATTATTATTATTTTTTACAGCTGTTTCTATCATCTGTGGCACTCTCGATGAGCATTGGGACTTTATGAACTTATTTAGCACATTAATGGAACCTAGTATTCCTTGTTTGGCACTTTGTGGCATTCCTTTTAGTTTAAAAGGTCCACATATGCATGGTCTAATATAGAATTTTTTAATTTGTGAGACGTTTGGATGAATTATTTCTATTTTGGTTGGACATATAGACACGGATAACATCACAATCGAAGAAATAAAAGAGTGCTTAAAGGCATGAAGGGGGGAAAACACAGGTAGAGACGGAAATAGTATAGATCTTATAGTAGATGCAAGTGAAATTGCAGCAGTAAAACTAGCCAATCTTTTTAACAAATGTCTTCTCAACAGAAAAACTCCAAAAGCCTGGGAAAATGCGACAATTATTTTGATACATCAGATTCTTTATCTGAAAAATTACCACCCATAAGCCTCCTTTCAGTTACTTACAAACTGTTCACAAAAGTCATCACAACTCACATTTCTGACAGTCTGGATTCTAACCAGCCTGCCAGAAGAGGCAGCCTTCTGCAGTGGATTCTCAACATCAGACCACATCCATATGCTCAGCCAAATAGGGGAAAAAATAAACAAATATACGAAACCCCTGTGTCTGGCATCCATCGATTACAAAAAGGCATT
>NC_051411.1:17629785-17639785 GCF_015228065.2 Penaeus monodon
ATGGCGATGTCCATTTCCCTCTGTCTCGGTGCGTTGCTCTTGGTAACGTATACTGTACTTCCTTTGCAAATTAATGATAAGGATAGTAGAGAGGATGTAAACTCACTCACTTCCAGCAGTGAGAAGAAATGACACAAAAGCGAGGAAGCAGCAAAATAGTAGCAGATGATGTGAGGGAAATAAAATGAGCTAATGGGATTGGCTAATGACATGGCAATAGACACTAGCAACCAGTCTATTAGAGCCAATAAGATTTGTAATAGATGATCACAAAAGAAGCTGGACCCAAGGGAAGTTGAAATTCAGATTGTGTCCATCATGGTTAGTCTGTGTATAAGGTGTTGTTTTGCCTGTAACTTGCAAAATATTAGGGCAATAACAGCAGATAATGATTGCAATTCCCACCAATAGCAATGACAAGGATTTTGATGACTTAAAGGCTGGCTATTGCAGATTTTATTCATTTTATTGATTTTATTGATAAGCAATTATTGTTGCGAGATCCAGGTTCTATCCTGCCGGAACATACCAGGTGAATATTTTGCAGATTTGTAGAGGGCAGAGGGAGAAATAATCGTTTCTGAAAGAAGGGTTAGCAGATGAAGCCCCATGTTTACTATGAATGTGCTTCACAATTACTGAAAATTTTACTTTGATCATTCACTTTTTGCTCTGCAATTTCCCAAATATATACTTATGATCCCTCCCATCCACTGTCTGTACTATTAATCCACAACTTCTTTTTCAAGTGCACCTATTTACCTTCATTGAAAGAAGTCTCCCAGAATTTTGTTCTTGTCTTATGCAGGTTGCCATTGTAGGTGAGCAGGATGGCACCAACACCAACTCCAGCCCCTCTGGAGAGTGGGGGTGGAGGAGGCCCCATGGAGACAGTGGGGTCAATGGGGGGCCAGATGGGAACCATATCCCTAGGGGTCCTCATTCAGTATATCAACCAGAGAACATATTCAGATCTGCTCAATTTGGCAGAAATGTAAGTTGTTTATGATTTTCTATATGCATAAAGCACTTTATTTCATTGAAATCATTGAGAGAGAGAGAGAGATTGAGATTAGAATAGTAGTAGTAGTATGAGAGACTTTTAGTAGTACTTAACAGTAAACTGGATGGGTCATTTAAAAAATTTCAGCTCCAGCAGTGTAAGTCAACTCTTTTTAGATTTTTGGTCATGGTCTTCTGATGTTTGTATATATATAAGCATTATCCCTAAATCATGCTGTGGATTCTTAATTGAGTGATACAGTTATAGTCCTCATGATAGTAAGAATAATATTGAGCCTTCTCTCTATCAGTTTGCCTAGGAAAAGTGATTTAGAAAAGAAGATAGACATAGTTCAATATGCCCAACGGACAAGACAGCTTTATGTTCGTCTCTTGGCCTTGGTCAAATGGGCAGCCAGTGCTTCAAAAGTGGACAAATGCTGTGTAAGTGAATTGTCTTTATTTGTTATTAATGCTTAAAATTATTAACAATTATTGTAAATTCTTTATTCTAGATGATTTTAGTCTACTATATGTTAGAGATTTAAGAGATAATTTGTTCTTTTACAGCATATTATGGCACTGTTGGAAAAGCAAAACAATCTCTTTACCTACACAGCTGATAAGCTGTACCACATGACCAAAGAAAACTTAGTGTGTGCTCGTCTTCCTCACTTTCACATCCCAGCTGCTGTAGAAACACTCACAACTGGTAAGGAAGTCAAAGCTAACATGTTTGAAGACTCTGTTGTAAAGGCTTTTAGAAATGGATTTATAATAATATCTGAAAGTTTTTGACTAAATGGTATGCAAGTCTTCCAGCTATTTTTATGGATATAACTTTAAAACAAACCATATTATTTAATTATTTTTTATCATCTTTTATAGATACATAATATTGCAAGTAATAAATTGTTATTGTTTCAGGTTCTTATGATCGGTTACCATTGACCATACGGCAGCGCATCCTTCCACCAGAGCCAATCACTGCATTGGAACGCAAACAAACACTAACTCGATTGGAACAGATCATTCAGCATCGTTTGGTGACAACTGAGCTTCCACCACAAATGAGGACAAGTAGAGTCAGTATTTTAGATCTTTTGGATATCAGTCACAGTTGGATTGAAGAATATTTTATTACCTTATGATTGGGTATATTAATACATTACAGTCTTTAGAAGTAGACACATTACATCAAAGTCATTCATATCCTTTAGTGTGAGGGCTAGATTAGGAAACCAAGGTTGATAAAATATTGTTTTATTTATACAAATTTTTCCTTTTGACATGTACAAAGAAGACAAAATTATAATTATGCATTTTCCAAACTTGAGATTTTTAAAAAAATATCTAACATCAATGTTTTTCTTTCTTTCTTTCTTTTTTCTTTTTAGATTGAAAATGGTCGTGTAAAGTTCACAGTGGAGCATGAGTTTGAAGTTAGTCTCACACTCATGGGAGATAGCATAACTGAGCCATGGAGGCTTCTGGAAATTGAAATTCTGGTCGAAGACAAAGAAACTGGGGATGGCAAAGCTCTTGTTCATCGAAGACAGGTTTGTATGGATAGGTAGATATTAGTAAATGAGTCCCTCCATGTTTTTAAGGTTGTATTGTTAGCAGTTTATAGATAGCTGGCTCTCATAAGGTATCTAAATTGTTTTGTTTTTTACTCTCTCTTCCAGGTGTTATTTATTCATCACCTTATTCAGTCAAGATTACAGGACAACCCAAAACCTTTACATGAGACATACATGGTCCTACACTCTTTCTGTCAGGCATTGCAGCTGGAGGTCCTCTTTGTACAAACACAGAAGGTGAGTTTTGTTTTCTGTAAAAGTATTTTCCTTACAGAAAAAAATATATACTTTTTTATTATTCAGTGTGTGAAAGTAGCATCAATTTATAAATGTTTTGTTCCTAGCTCTTGGAGGATAGGCTGGACTTCCACATTCGTATTGAGGAATATCTACAAGGAAGGTCCCTCACCTTGACCTACTGGAGAGAGTTGACACAACGAGATCCCTCAGCACAATTAGGATACAGACTCACCGTGCAGGTTGACCCTACAGAGCCCTCAAAACCTCTTATGGTATTGCATACACCATCGTTAGGGTCTAAGGTAATTCACATTGATGAATACTTTTGAACTGTGTGTAAAAAGAAAAATCTGCAAATTGATAGATTAGCCAATAGAAAAGATGCCATCATTAATCATGGTCATAAATAAATTTGAATACAGATTATAATCAGCATTAATTTGGAGAGAAAACAAAATTTATATTCATTGAAGATAACAAGGCTTGTTAGTTTTGGGAATTTTTTAATCACCCAGTAAAATTTCTTCTGAACAATGCAAATCTGGTTCAAATAGATACATACATTTTTCTACCATTCTGTCTATTGTAAGCTTATTTGAAATATTTTTACAGGAATCAGAGATTGCTGAACGTGCTATTCGTAGTGACCACCTGTCAATTGAGAGATTATTAGTTCATACAATTTATTTAAGGACAAAGATTCGGCTTTCTGAACTGAAGCAAGAAATGGATTCTAAACTAGGAAATGATGCTGAAAAATGTAAGTATACATGTGTGTGTTGAGGGGTGTAATAATATTTTAGAGACTTAGTCAAAGACATTTGCTGTTCTTATGAGGATCATGAAATAACTCATTTTCCTAACAGCATTGGGTTAAATAGCAAACTAATCACTTTGCAGGTCAACTTAGTGGATCTCCAGCAGTGCTTCATGTACCCATCCTTCAACCAAATCTAAGATCTGAGCAGCTGTTGATCACTGTGGATACTCACACAGGGGTGCTTTTACCTCACATCCCACAGTATGACAACTGCCATATAATTTCAGACTTGCAAAGTGCACTGAACCATGATAAATCAAAAGTGGATGATTTGATCTCAGAACTCAGGTCAGATGCTTGAACTGTTGTTGGATATGGTTTAAGTTTAAGGTTTTACATTCTCAAATATTACATTTATCCTTGTTTGTTGAAACAAATGCTCATTGTATAAGTTCAAAGAGCATAAATCTGAACATATACTCTCTTACAGGTTAATTCAGAAAATAATAGGTTTTCTCTTCTGCATTATTTTTTTTCTATAGATAGATGTATATGTTTATATATAAGTAATCAAAGTCTATTTGTGCTAATTCAGATACTGGCTCATGGTACGTCGCACAGAAAAAACACTGCAACATCTTCCAGCAACAGCCCATGAACGCCTGCCTCTCATGTATTTTGCCACACATCCACTAAACTCCCTTGGCAAGCACAAGGTCTTCATTACATTCCACAAACATCCTGGATATGTTGTGGTAAGTAAAAAAAAAATGACCCCCTCCCCCTCCTCCTCTTTTGGTTTTGTCATTCATAAATAAATCTTATTTATTTTCACAATTAAAGGTAGGTGATTATGTCTCATTGAGTTTATAATAATAACTAAGTATATTGATCATCTGAAATGTAGAGTTTCTTTGTTTTATATTGATTATATGTATTTGTGTTCTTGTATATTAGATTGTCAGTGGCAGCACTTTAATCTCATACATCTCTAAGACTTGTTTTAAGAGAATGATTTGATGATCTATACAGATTGTGGAGTTCAGTGAGAAAGAAGGAAGTCCATGTGAAATCGAGCAGAGCCTCTATTTTATGGTAGTCAAGCAAGCGAGTATTGAGGACAACCCAAATGATGATACAGTGCAAACAGCACTGCCCAAGTCTTACATGCGGGCATATGACCTTGTGAAACTTGATTCTTTTGTGTGCACTCACGGACCTTCAACCAAAGTTGATGGTAAGCAAAAAACTATTTTAGTAAAATGTCTTATTCCTGAATTTTGTGGCATTGAAATTAAATTTTGTTATCATACAGCTTGTGGAGAATGACAAAACACTCAACTGTATTGATACTATGGTAGAAAACCCTCTTTAAAAAAGATATATATATAAAAAAATAAAAAAATGGGAAAGTGAGACGATAATTTCAGAATCATCCTAGATTTCATCCCCTGAAGATAACATCCAGGTTTTGCATTGTACTTTTTTTCTACCATTTTTTAAATTAACATATAAGGCCTTCACCATATTTCTTATGATGATTAATGTTAGTTATAGAGCCAGGAGAGAGAGCCTTGGGAGGTAAGAGAAAACTACAACAGCGAGCAGAGCCAGCTAGTAAAAGAGTCAAGGTGCCGGCCTACTTCTTGCCAGACGTAGCCCAGTGTGTTGCTATGAGTGATATGAAACTACCTCTTACACACTTATCACTCAAGGTAAAGAAATAATCTTGTGATACATAAGACTTTTTTTTACCTCATGCTGCTGATATAAAATGCAATAAGTTGTGTTTTGAGGGACTATAGTTTTCTAATCTTGAGTTTTATGATCATGCCATATTTTACAGCTTCGTGAAAGGAGTGTGTTCAACACTGGAGAACAAGTGGAGGAAGGTGGTATGGGAGTGCTTCTACGACTGATTGATCTACCATCAGTAGAAGGCCTATCTTCTGACACTGTGATAGCTTTAAGAAAAAACCTTCTCTCTTCTTCCATCAGAATTCAAGTTCCAGTAAGAACTATATATATGGTTGTGGAAGTCATTTGAATATAGAAATAACTATTTCAATTTTAGTGATCTTTTATTTGCCATTAATGAATGTATCTTTCCAGCAATTCAAAGGTTCTCGGGTCTTTGGAATGGAGTACCTGTTTACAAACTGCCCTGTGACAAGCCAGCACTCTCGTGAGCAAGGGCCACGTCGTGCAGCATACTTTACCTACGAAGTGACAGAAAATGTGAGCAGTACAGTAGATGCCATATTGGCTGATTGGACTGTTATCTCACAACTTTATCAGCTGGTTCTCACATTTGCAGCTCATCTGTCGGCTTCTAGAGGTATAATGAATTCTAATTATGATTTCTTTCAAATTTATAACAATAATTTCAGTTACTTGTTTCATTCTTCTTCTCTAATGATATTTATTTTATTATCCATTTACAGCTGGTGTTGAATCAGCAGGAAGTAGCAGTAGCTGCAGTAGCAGTGGGGCTAACCCTAAAAGCTTAAGTGAGATGGTGCGAGTGAAGTCATTCAACTACAAAAGCATGACGCTTGCTTATGGCCCCAGCTATGATGCATTTGTTATCATAAGATACAATGCAGAAAAGAAGGCCTTCACTTTAAGCTTTGGTAAGTTTTTTCATAAAAAAAATATTGGTAGACTACCATCCTTTAAACATTAAACATACAAGTAAATAGCTATTCCTTATACTACCTTAAGGCAATTCCTGAGATAATTGAAGAACTTTATAAAAGGTCAATAACTAAAGACTCAATATTTTCATCAAATGAAAAGGAAAGAAAAACATATTTTTGGTAAATAGGTACAATAAAGCTTCATAGAAATATCAGAAACACTGTAGGAATAGTACATACTTATATTACAATTTTAAGTTGTATATTACATAAAAGACACAACTTCCCTATTAACCCTTTGCCGACGGGTGGCATGTATGCACATGCCATGGCATGGCAGGACTATCTGCCGGGGGCATGTTTTTTTTTTTTTTTTTTTTTTTTTTTTTTTTTTTTACAATCACGGCAAAATATTATTTTGACTGCTTATTTTACTCAGACTATAGACTGAATAATGATCAACTATGGAGTCTGTATAACAACAAAAATACCCTTCAGTCTCAATTTATCAGGAAATATGGCAAGTAGAGACTTTAGAAAATAATGAAAACTGAAAATACAACATATCCTCGTAGTATTACGAAGAAACAGCATGGGATGCTGATATTTGGCATGAGTGGTCGCGGATGCTAGGGCGACAATATAAGCCCCCGGCAGCGAGGCCCAGGCCACTATGAATACTACCCGTCGGGAAAGGGTTAACATATCCTTAAACTTCTGAACAATACATTATAAATACTATAAATAGTTGACATAGTGTGGCCAGCATAAATCTTCTAAAACATGAATGGTCAAAAACTCTGCAGGACTACTTATCACGAGGCTCTTTGGCAAGGCCTCTGCGGATTCAAAATGAGCGTTTTTTTAGTGTTCATGTACTCTGGCGTATCTGTGGCTGACAAAATTAAATGCATTAATTCTTGTTGATAATAAAATGAATTCTTTGTAATCTTAGCTCGTAATCTGATTTGAAACAAGGAATCCTCCATGATTCCTTTACACATTGAAAAGTTGTACAGAATTTTAACACATTATTTCTGGGTATATGAACAGGCCTTTGTGGTTTTGCATTACAAATTTTGTTTACACACAGGGGGTTTCACTTGTTTACCCCATTCTTTGAATTTTCAGGATAAAAAGTCCTTATTCTGCTATTTTTATTATTGTTTTTGTTACAATGATGATGATGACAATGATTATTATTGTTATTATTGATTTTTTATTGTTGGTATTGTTATAATCTTCATTTAAATTGTGATGATATTATTAATGTTAAAGATAAAGAACTTTCCCTCACGAAAATTAATAGAATGAACTAAATAGGTGAGGTCAGGAAGATTTGATTGATTCTCTGGTGACTAAGCACTACTGAAACTATATATGCTTAAACAAAATCTACAAAACAAAACCACGCTGGCCAGTCCATATATTCACTTGTGGCATCAAAAAATTATTATTTTTACTACTTTATGCTCCATGCATGTACTTTATGGTTTCCTGTTTTGTTGCAGGTATGAGTGGGGAGGGAGTGTGGGCTACAAACCCTCATACAGTCATGCAGGACCAATTGCAAGACCTAGTCAACCACCGAGGCCATATGGGGCTTGTGGACTTGGCAACTACGTTGCATCATACATATCAACCTCTCTTAGCAATATCCAAACTTTCACCAACACTTCATCTTGGAGTTATTGACAAGGTAAACTGAAATCTTACACTTTCTTAAAAGAAATTGACTATATGGTCTTTCATGATGCATCAATAGCAATAATAGTTCAATGAAATCAAAGAGGGGGAAAACAGAATATATTGAGGGTGGCAAGAATTATATAAGAACATATTCTTTCACTGCAATGTTTACCAACAGAGACAGCAACCTATCAAGAACTTGACAGTTCTACCACAGTCACCAACACGTGTCAGTATTGTGTATCGCAACATTTACTGTTTAAATGTTGACATGCTTCCTAATGGGCTTGTTGCAATAAGAGATGGGGCATTCAGCAGCTTTGAAACATCAAAATTGATAGAAGAATTTATCCCAGTTCAAGGACTTAAGGTAAGTTGTAGTTATGCAACAGACAAGGTTCACCCAACATAACCCGTATAATAGAACTAACACCACTGTTGAACATACCCTGAAATTGTATGTAGCATAATGTAATCAGCCTATACTTAATGGCAATATGTAGATAAAGCATCATCAATATCATTTACAGTTGATTGTTAACATATCCTGTATTAAAACTAATGTGAACCAATAAGCTTTCTTGTTTAGAAGCTAATCCAGTTTATCTGTGTGAAGTTTCCATAATACTGAATAAATTTTCCCAGCTTAATGATAATTAACTTATGGCTAAATTTCAAAGGGCAATTATTTCATGTTGATTTTATCTTGCAGGCATTCCTCAGCAAGTATGTAGATGAAACCGCTATCAACAGAAGGAGATCACAATCAGAAGATGATAATCCTCCAACACCAATACCCTTGGATGATAACCCCTGGCCCACACCAAAGGCTGCCTCTCCTGCTCGCCATGGCCCCATGACTCCACCCATCTCTTCCAACCCACACACACCAGCCAGCCCTCACCCAGTGGGCATGACCCAGGTTTGTGATAGTCTCATTCAACTCATTCACAGAACTTGGCTGTTTTTATATTTGTGGGTGAAATATATTAATTAGAACAAGGTAATGTTTGTGATAGATTCATGAAACTGTGTTTTTTAATTATTATATTTATTCAGTATTTTATTATTTTTTCTCACTATTCAGACTAGTGGACATGGAGGATTTGTGTCAAGTCCAGCAACGAGTGGCTTCTCCCTTGCCTCTCCACCTTCTCTACCAGGGATGAATCCATCTCCTGCAATGTTGCCTCATCAGTCACCCAGTTCAGGATTCTTAGGGGCAAATTCTCCCTCTGCGCCTCAGTACAATGTTGCATCACCTGTCGGGTTCCTTGCACCTTCTCCATTGGGTCCTCACTCCGTACCTATGCATTCTCCTGCTTCTGCACTCATGCAGGGCCCAGGTCAGCAATTCTTGTTTTTGAGTTATTGCTATTTATTGAAAGTAGTTTGTTATTATAATTAGAAAGATTAAAAGCTTCTAGAACACAGACATTTCAGGACAATAAAGTAAAAACTGGTAATATAGAATCAATGTCTCAATCTAAACCTTAATGTGTGTAGGCATTGCAAGACCATTAATTTCTAGCTGGCAATTTGGAATCAGGTTTTGATATATTATTTTATAGGTCCAACCTTGGTATTCTGCAGGAAAGCAGGAAATTGCTCTCTTTAGTACAGTCAAACAGGTTATTTTCAATCTACTAAAAGTCATGAAATTTTGAGGAATGTAATACTAGTTGTAAACAAGTGATGTTTCATAATATGAAAATATCATTTTTGATAGATAAATTTTTAAAATGATTAGGGCAATTATGAATGTTATTAGCACTATAATCCATAATCTGCCTCAGTCAGCTGTAATTAGTTATTATATTTCATGGTACCTTAAATCATTCTTGGCTTTCTCCTTAAATACCATTTTGGAATTAATTTAAATACCTGTGAACAACAGAAAATTCTAGTAACTGGCTGCATAATGCTTGAACTTCCACTTATTTTTGAGTATACAGTAGATTTAAAAATCAGTTTTTCTTCATCATGGAGAGACTTTATACTTAGCCTGTAGATTCTCCATTGTTTCATAGCTCATGAAACGTCCTTACAATGAATTTTTTTGAACCAGTTTACCTGTTCACTGTCAG
>NC_051411.1:17647285-17674785 GCF_015228065.2 Penaeus monodon
TTTTGTATTTTTATTTATTTATTTGTTTATTCATTTACATATTTGTTAAGAGATATACATGATGTAATTCCTGTGCATTCTACAAATGGTAGAACAGTAAGGTATCATTAGCATTTATCCAGAAATACTTGAGATTTTTAAGTCCAAAGGATTTAATTGTTCAAAGAATGTTTTAGTAATGCAACAGACATTCTGGTCCTCACATGCAAAAAAAAGTATATAAAATAAATTTCAGAGACCAACTAACAGAAATGGAGAAAGAGTAAGAATGAGTGAAGAAACACATACACACACCTTTTCTCTCCCTTCTCTCACCCACTTTCAGAAAACATTACTTCTCTCCCAACATCTTCCACAGCCTTCATTTTCTGTCCCCTCCTCCCATATTACTGCTGTTCATCCTTATTGTCCAACCACCCCCTTTTCCTCTCGTCCTCACCCTTCAACTCCTCCCACCTCTATATTTTTTCAGTACTACTTAGCCCAGTTAAGGTGGATCAATTTTGTGCAATTCCCCCTTTATCCCCCACCATTGCCATGCCAGTTGTTGCCATGTGGGGCCTCATTCCTCAACTTAACTAATTTTGCATGGTCTTTTCTCCTTCTCTCTTTTGTTTCATTCTCTTCTCCAACCTGGTTAGTTTCCCAGCCCTTACTCCTCAAGAGGACCCTAAGGGGTGGAATGTTTTTCCCACCAATATACACCAGGCTTACCATGGCCAGTAATTAAGAATTTGTACCCTTATTGGAGGCATTGAGGTTTGCTCCATCATCAGCTATCCTTACCGATTTCAATTCTCCTGGTTCCCCGACCCCAGCCTCGCCTTTGAACACAACACTGAATGCATTCTCTCTCTCACTCTCCTCTCCCCTCCCACCTAGGTCATTACCCAACATTCAGATAACATTCCTCACTCAAACATCATCTACTTCATCTCCATCCCCTAAACCACATGCTTGTTGGAAAAAACCTTGCTGTTGTGCTGTAATGTCGGGCAGCTGACTTGACACTATCCACCAAACTCAGTAGCTCCAAAGACCCCATTTGAATCAAGCTTCAGTACATATTTCATGAGGTCTGGTGCCAGTTCCTGTAATAAGGAAAGCAAATCTTGTTCAACATTTTTGTCTCTTAGATCTGCATGAATATATATCTCATTCCTGCCCCCACGCCCCCCAACCCCATGGCCACTGTTGTTGGGGGGGTCTTAGGAGACCAAATCCTGGGGATTAGCTGGAGCATAGAAACCTCTCAAACAAGACAGTGGAACTCCAAAGATCATACATTTACAGTTCTTATTCGGCATAGATATTGGCCACACCAGTTTAACACACTCCTATCTCGGGTCACTTTCTGATCCGCCCCATATGTTCCCTATGTAATGTTCCTCTTTCAGTTCCACACATTCTGTTGTCTCGTCCACTCTCTACTGCAGCCTGCTGCTTTCCTTCACCGACCTCCCAACCTGTCAGACATCCTAATGGAATCTCACACTTTGACAACCTGTTCTCCTTTGTCAGATGCATACATATACTTCACTTGATCTAATCCCCCTTGCTTAATACTACCTGAACCCATCCATACTATACCATCCCCCCTCAATTCCATACCAGTTGTTACCATGGGAGGGGAGGGGGGGGTGCTTAGGAGACGGAGACTGGGACCCAATGCTGGGGATCATCCCTGCTTTGGGCCCTTGACAACTAATTTTGCACAGACTTTATCCCTCCCCTTTTTATTTCCCATTTTTCTCCAGTCCCTTCTATACATTTCCTAAGGTCTGAGAGGGTCTTGTTGAAAGGATGAAAGGCTGATTTTGAGCCAGTCATGAATGGCCTGGCGGAGAGCCATGGGCACGGTATTCCCCAGTTTAGCTGTCTAGAACCTTACCGCTCTAGGTGACCCTAGGGATAGACTGTTTCTCTCCCCTTCAGTGTTTACCATGGCCAATAATAAAGAATTTATACCATTAGTAGCATCAAATAGCCCCACTGATTCAAATTCTCCCAGTTCCCCAACTCCAGGTTCTCTTTTGACCATGCCTATGAACACTGCTATCCCCTACTCAATGCCTGCTATCACATCATCCACCCAGGTCAACACTTAATCTCCAGGAGACCTTCCTCTTTTCCCAACATCCTCTACTTCATCTCCTCTCCCACAGCTTCCTTCATCAACCACCACATCCTCCCTTATTATTACTCTAGTCTTGTTCACCTCTCCGGAGTACCACCCCTCTCAACACTACTCTCACTTAAGCACGCCCTCGTCCTTCTACTACTCCCACCTCTACAAATCTCTTGAATACTCTATTTAGCCCAGCCAAATGGGACCAATTTTTCGTGATCCCACAGCTCCTTACTCTTACAACACTCTCCTCTTCCAGTAATGTCTCCAAAAACAAGTAGGCAAAATTTCCTTCCGCAGCTGCCTCGATCATTCCCGTCTCATCACAGTTACATCAGAAACCCAAGCTAAAGCATTATCAACCCTGACAAACTTCACTGGCAAACCCATTCGTGCCAACCTCAACACTTGTACTGGAATTGTCTCCATCCTCCCAACAAACTGCCCTGTCTACAACAAAAAATAGTCAGACTGTGGAGAAGACACTCGCCTGCCGCATGGACTATGATACAGTATCAGTGCAATGCTACACCATTCCCTCTAGAGGCCGTTGTAAGCCCCATCAATATTACATTCCATAAACATGACCCCCCTTTAATGTTTACATTACCGGATAATCCCTCCTTGTCCAACCATATCAACCCCCCCCCCCATCAGTGTCAGAATGGATGGCATCTAGGCCATCCTGCTAAACACTGCCATTCCAGAGCCCGATACCCTCTCTGTGCCCAACCTGGTCATGATCAAACTGCTCTGCACAGTCACGCACATGTGCCAATCGTGGCGGCTCCCAGATATATTTTATAGAGACTATCCTACCTGAATCTAAAGTGGCAACTCTCAGACTTAGAATTGACCTCACTGTATGCGAAGCCAGACATGAAGCATGTTGGCTAGGTATCTCACTCTCTACTCCAATAATCATTCTACCTCTTCCCATTCCTCCCAAGATCTTTTCTATATCTCCCCCAACATCTCTTCCTCATCCCACTTCTACCCTCAGCCTCTCCCAGTCAAATTCTTTTATCATTCTCACACGAACCCCAATATGATCTGAGATGATCTGTCCATCCGCCGATCGGACTGCAGTCAGAGTTCAGTTTTCTCAGGGCGAAGGTCGTTTACCAAGAAATGACCTTCAACCTCCTCAGCAAGATTCCTGATGAACTATTCCTTGTCCCTTCTCAGCAGTGTCTAAGCCCTACGGACCAAGGAGTGATGCAAGACTTGATTGCCATTCAGCTGAGCCATGCTTCAGTGGTCTCCAGTATCTCCAGGGAGATGGATTTCTGCCTTGCCTTCAGACGTACGCCAATGGACTCCTAAGCTGCTTCGAGTGTTTCATGCTTGAAGAACTCCCACAGAGCAACTGAGTCCGTCAGGTTGTCAAGTTCTGTGAATCAATCAGAGACTGCCATGGGCACACTCCACCTCCCATAGTCTGTCCAAGTGAAACACCTGAAAGTGGCCACTGGAGGGACGGGGAGTTTTGGAGACCCATAGGGTAGCCACAACCAACCTATGATCAGTGCCACAGAACTTAGCACTCCGGTAAACTCTGCAGTTCTGGAGAATTCTCCATCACAATCTCCTTGGCCACTGTACCCGTATCGCTATACCATGTCCAGTGATACAGGTTGGACCACTGCTACCAGGAGCCAGAGATCCTCATTCTCTGGGACCTAGCAAAGCCCCGGAGAAGGAGGCTGTTCTCTCTGCTAAGATCAGCTCCCGAGCCATGGGGGCCGACAGACATCTCATAGCCAGCTCGGTCACAGCCAGATACCACACTGAAGTCGCCCAGAACAATGCGAATATATCGCCAAGGGCAATTGTCAACCACAGATGAGAGTCTGGCGTAGAATGCCTTTCACATCGAGTTTGCAAACATCAGTAGGAACGTATACAGCAATAAGAGACATGAAGCCAAAGGCATACTTCAGTCTCAATGCCATAATTTGCTAATCAACCAGTGTCACCTCAACTACCGCCCCCCCAATCCTTTGCCCGTTGTTGTCGTGGGGGGGCTTAGGAGGCGGAGACTGGGACCCAATGATGGGGAACTCCCCAACCTTGGGCTGCCCAACCTTGGGACTCAGCCCTCGACTCAACTAATTTTGCATGGTCTTTTTTTTTTCCTTCCCACTTTTCGTTTCTGTCCCTTCACCAAACCCTTCTGCTATCCACCTCCTAAGGTGTGAGAGCCGTGCTGAAAGGATGAAAGGCTGACTTTGTGCCAGTCCTGAACGGCCTGAGGGAGCCATGGGCACGGTATTCCCCTGATTTAGTTACCTAGCCCTTACCCCTAAAGGGGACCCTGAGGGGTGGACTGTTTTTATCCCCAACATAACCCAGGCTTACCATGGCCAGTAATGAAAACATATCCCCACTATTAGGGGCAACGAGGCTTGCCCCTTTATCAAATAGCCCCAACGATGTAAACCCACCCGATTCCCTGACCCCAGGCTCTCCTTTGACCACGGCTCCGAACACTGCAATAACTACCCCCTCATCAATGCCTACTAGTACAGTAGCCAACAATCAACCCTTAAGGAACATTTCCACTATTCCAGAATGCTCAACTTCAACACCTCTTATCCCCACAACCTCCAACATCAACCACCCATCCTCCCTTATTAATACTTACAGCCTTATTGCCCACCTCTCCATAACACTACCTCCCTCAACACTACTCCATCTTCGTCACGCCCCGCCCTTCTACTACCCCTATCACTACAACAATCTTGAGTACTCTCTTTAGCGCAGCCAAATGGGACCGATTTTTCGTGATCCCTCCCACAGCTCCCTACTCTGACAACACCCTTCTCTTCCAACAATGTCTCCAAAAACAAATAGGTAAAGTCTCTTTCTGGAGCCGACCCGACCGCTCCCGTCTTGTCACAGTAACATCCGAAAACCAAGCTATAGCATTTACAAAACTAACTGACCTATATGGTAACCCCATCCTTGCAGAACCCCATCCAACCCTCAATACTTGCACCGGAACAGTTTCAATCTCCCCAGCAAATTGCCCAGTCTATGACAAAGATTGGTCAGACTGTGGAGAAGACCTACTTGCCTGTCTCACAGACTATGATGCAACATCAGTACAATGCTACTCCATTCCCCCCAGAGGTCATCGAAAGAAACCCACTAACATAGCCAAAATTACCTTCCGTAGACATGACCTTCCCTTTAACGTCTACATAGGAGGAGAATCCCTCCCTGTTCGTCCATACCAACCCCCTCCACGTCAGTGCCAAAATTGTTGGCGTCTAGGACACCCAGCCAAACATTGCCGTTCCACAGCCAGATGCCCACTATGTGCCCAACCTGGCCATACCCGATCGAACTGCTCTGCACAATCACGCACATGTGCCAACTGTGGCGGCCCCCATAATGTATTTTATAGGGGCTGTCCCACCTGCAAGTTTGAGTCTGAGGTAGCAACTCTCAGATTCAAACTTGGACTCACACTACGTGAAGCCAGACAGGAAGCACGTCGAGGTGGTTTCTCTCTTACTCCTTACTCCAGTAATACTGCTCATTCTACCAATTCTCCTAAACCCCCCCCCCCCCCTACATCTAACTCCCCCTCTTCTACCTCCTACCTTCCCCTGTCAAACTCTTTTGCCATCCTAAACCCAGACACTCCAATCTCTACTACAGATACTCCAATCACCACTACAACCCCAACACCTTCCCCTCTCCCTCCTCGCACTACCTGTAACAGACAGAACAAACGTTCCACCCTCTCTTCCCCTACCACACAAACACCTCCACCTTCCTTTGCCCCTACGCTTGAGACACCAATCCTCTCTTCCCCCCTCACAAGAATCCTTTATCCCCCAAACTCCCCAACCAACTCCTCAGAAGAAACTATTGAAAATATTCAAGATTACTTAATGAAAACTGACACTCAACCTCCAAATCTCACAACTCCTGATCCTTTCACACTCCAAGTCCCCCCTACACCCTATCCTCCTAACCCCTCCCAACACAGCCCATCCCCCCCGACCCCAACCCCGCCCACATTAACCCTCCCACCATCCCCTCTATCCCTTCCATTCCCTCCTGGATACACACGTGAATCCCTTATGTAACCCTCCCACCATCCCCTCTATCCATTCCACTCCCTCCTTGATACACACGTGAATCCCTTATGTCACAAGTATCCCCTTCCACAGACCCTCTGTCTCCTAATACCCCTCCTAGTAGTAGAACACCAACTCCCACACTCAGACCTCTCGGTCCTTACCCCACCCTCTAGCTGCTTCCCCTCAAAATCTCCAAAACGTACTACAATCTATATCACTAAAGTATAACTATCCTTCATTGGAATATTCGCGGATTCTGCTCCCACATACCTGACCTTTGTCATATCCTTTCTTCTTATAACCCATCTATTGTATGCCTTCAAGAGACCTTTCTTACACATCCTCCAATACCAATCCCCAATTATCATTTTGTCTCTTCCCCACATTCCCTTTATGTCTCGTCCATACTTACCTCAGCTTTCCCCCACCTATCTCCCTTCACCGACCTCCAACCTATCAGACATCCTTACAGAATCCCACACTTTCTGTTCAACAACCTATTCTCTTTCCTCAAACGCATACATATTCCATCTAATCTAACTCCTTACCACACCTGACTCTAACCCTTTCACTCACCAATTCCTTTGCTCAGCTTAGACAACTAATCACTAACTCAACCACCCTTCCCAAACATTAACTATAGTGCTACATGACCTTAGATGTCTAGCACATTTCTCTTGCTTTTAACCATTAATCATTAACCTCAACTACCGAGGGCTGAAGTCGGCTGGAGATGGCTATGGCTACACCCTAGAGGTGGTGACCATCACTGCGGCCCGACCAGTAGTAGGTGTACCCACCCATACTAATCGTGCCGATACCAGGTCTTCTGACCTCCAAGAGGGCAGCCACCTTAACTCCCAGTCGCTTCAATTCCCGCGATAGCAGAGGTAACCGCTCATCCTGCTGCAAGGACCGGATGTTCCAAGCGCCTACCCAGAAAGCTCGCCTGAGGTTAAGCCTTGGGCAGTCACTCTGGGTGCACGCCACCTCTGCCGCTCCCGCCGACGCTACCCCAAATAAAGGGGGCTGTGGGGACCCCGTCCGCCTGTGGGGTTCCCTAGGGCTTTGCCCCACAAGCTCTATGGTGGGTTGGCGCCTGCCAGGACGCAGGTGGGGCAAGTAACTCTTGTTTCCATCCTGCACCCTGACATTTGCCTTCCCACCTTGCTTGCTGGGTGGGAGGGACAGCACCCCTCCCCCCAGCATATCCATTCATTTGTGCAGTTGCCGGAGAGTTATCTGGGGGGAGGAGGGCTGGCAAGGCCCACCTCCCCCGAGCCGCCCAATTACTCCAGGGTGGCTGGGGGCAGAAGTTGGTACAGAGCCAGGGCGTGTCCACACGCCGGTGGGCCATAGCTCCATATCTATGGGGCCTCCTGCTGCTCTGAGATCCCCCACAGTTTAGCCTGAGACCACAAAGTGCCCAATTATCCATGGGTAGCCACGTCTCGATGACAGAGAGGCTGTGACCTGGCAGGGGAGAATTATGCAAAGCTGCTCCCGTTTTCGCACTAGGCTAGCCAGTGGTGGCAGCTGCAAGCGAGAAGGCATGCAAGCACTTAATACTATCTAGGCTACCACACCATCGCTTCACATCACCTTGCGCATGAAGCACCCACCGTGATATCCCTGCTTGTAAAGGCTGGGGTGAACCTATAGCTCGGGGTTTGCATACAGTTTTGACTGCCATCTGGCAGTCCAGTACCATCACCCCTGACCTGTTGAGGGGCGTGGTCATCCCTCTCTGGAAGGGGAAAGGGGATCGTTGGGACTGTAGCAAGTACCGTGGCATTACATTGCTCAGCATATCAGGCAAAGTTTTCGCCCACATTCTTCTGAAACGGATCCACAACCACCTATTGAGGCATCAGAGACCGGAGCAGTCTAGATTTACTCCTGGCAAAAACCACAATAGACCAAATACTAGCACTTCGAGTAATTGTGGAACGCCATTGTGAGTTTGGTCGTGAGTTGCTTGCAGTCTACATCGACCTCAAGAAGTCGTTTGACTCGGTGCATCGCGAATCGCCATGGGAGATCTTGAGACTCAGGGGAATTCCGATGCAGATTATTGGCCTAATAGCAAGCCTTTATATCGATACTGAAAGTGCTGTAAAGTGTGGTGGGGGTCTGTCTAAACTTCTTCCCTGTTAATTCAGGGGTGAGGCAAGGCTGTGTCCTTGCACTAACACTTTTCAACACTGGATAATGGGCAGAGCTACTAGCCAAAGTCAGTGTGGAGCAACACTAGGCAATATCAAGGTCTCTGACCTTGACTTTGCCGATGATGTTGCTATCCTGTCTGAGTCCTTGGAGTCATTGGCCTATAGGTCTCCTGGACCAAGACAGGACTTTGAGGGCCTGTTAGGGGAACCCGTTCAGTCGATCCATGCGTGCGGCGAGGACGTTAAAGTTACAGAGAGTTTTACATACCTTCGTAGCGTAGTTCATATCTCTGGGCTATCAGACCAAGAAGTCAATAGACGGATTGGTTTGGCAACAGGAGCCATAAACTCGATCAACAAGAGCGTTTGGAGATGTCGGTACCTATGCAGAAGGACCAAGCTGCGTGTCTTCAAGGCCTTGATACTGCCAGTTTTGCTCTGTGGAAGCGAAACCTGGACGCTATCCAGTGTCTTGGAGTCTCGTCTTGATGCCTTTTGTAACAAGTTCTTTCGCCGGTTCGTGGAATACAGTTGGCAGGATCACGTGTCCAACCGACGGTTACATCGTGAGACCGGCATAGGACCTGTTACTTACATAATCCGGGATCGCCAAATCAGGTTATATGGGCACCTAGCTCGTCTCCCTGTGGACGATCCTCCCCATCAGGTTGTCTCTCTGCGAGACAACCCTGGGTGGAGGAGGCCTGTGGGACGACCCAGGAGATCATGCCTTGGGCAGCTCGACGAGACCTGTCGCGAGGAAATAGAGATGGGCCGTGGGCCTGCCTGGAGACTCGCCTCGAGGGATCCTCGTGGCTGGAAGCGAAAGGTGGATGAGGCCATGCGCCCCCGTCGGCGTTAGCCCCTTGATGAAAATGATGATGTCTATTATCATCTATTCTCACTGCTGCTTTCTGATTCCAATACAAGTTACTTATCAGTCTGGTGTCTTTCTAATCAATGCCCATGTCTTTCAAGATCTTTCATCATGTTTCACTGGGTCAAATACTTTCTCAAAATCCACAAAACACATAAGAATATTCTTTTGCACTTCAATTGTTCTTTCTACTATCATTCTTAAAGCAAATATTGCATTGGTGGTACCTTTCCCTTTCCTAAACCCATTCTGTTCTTCTGAGACTCTTTCGTTGATCTTTCCTCTCAATCTATTCATTATAACTCTCAACAGTACTTTACCAAGTTGTCTCATAATGTTAATGGTTTTGTATTTTGAGCATTCCAAGGTGCCAATTTCTTTGGAATTGCAATAAAGACTTCCTTACTCCCAACTCTCCAGTAGCTTCTATCATCTTTATCGCAATTCCATCTTCTCCTGCTGCCTTTCCTTTTTTCATAGCTTTTATTGCTGCTCCTACTTCATGCAACATAATTGTAGGTCCTGATAAAGTATCTTCAAATTGGGGGTATGTCTTACATTTTACATTCTCTTCCCATCTATTCTTTATTTCCTTTATTTCAACCAAGATATCATCCTTATCTTTCATGATACTGAGTCTAGAATTCCGCTTCTTGCTTCCTAATTCTTTGATCTTATCATATATTCTTGGTGAATTAGCTTTGTCCAGATCTTCAATTTCAACACATTTTTGCACAATCCATTCTTCTTTTCTTTCTCTACACTTTCTCTTGATTTCATAATCTAACTCTTTGTGCCTTTCTGTGTTTAATTTCCATTTTCTTCTCTCATCCACCAAATTAAGTATTTCTTGTGTCATCCAACATGTAATGCAGGAGGTGCTGGGGGTTTGTTTTTGAAAGTGTGTCTTAACTTTATTTCTGTGAGAGCTGATAGCTGGCGTACAGAGGACGGGAAAGGCAGAGACGCCAGCTAGGGAAGGCGAAGGGCCTGCCCGATTCCTTGCATACAGATGGTAATTTAGAAGCAAAATGAAACAGGCAGCATGTCACACCTAGAATATCCACCGTAACAAATGGAATAAAACAGAATTATTATAATGTCTACCTTCCTGAACTGCTATACGACCTATGAGTGAGCACATATAATCATCAACTAACCCTCTTTTTACCATTTTCACTACTACACCCTTCTTTAGTGCTATATGACCTTTGATGTCTAGCACATATATTTTGCTTTGTAATCATTAACCATTAATACCATACCTTCCTATAGAGCTACATGACTTTAAATGTTTTTGCTTTTAACCATTAACCATATATTTGTTTATGCAAATTATTCAACCAAAATATATAACATTTAGATATTGAGTAATTTCCGTAACTAAGTAAAAACTCCCACAAAAATGTAAAGTTCGTAAAGAAAATCATTGTTCAATATAAAGGTTTATAAAGTGATGAGCGACGTTCAAAGTAATCACACGTACATGCAGGTGTTCTCAATTAACACGTTTACTATGATCTCAAAAATGTAATTGTGCCAATTGGACAAACTTGTTCTGTAAATGTTTGATAACTGCCTTTTTTATTCTGTTCAAAATTATATTCTTTTACCTTTATGAATTATTTTTTTCGGCTTTCTTTTTACATATTGCAGAGTAAATAAATGGCGTACGCGACATAGGTGCATCAAATGCATGTTTGACTCATTAGTTTATTATTTTCAGATGCATTCGGTTTTCTTTAGTTACTATATTTTCGAATATACAATATCAAGTAAGCCTTCTTCCTAAAATGTTAATCACCTCATATTTCGTTTCGTTCGAAGCAGAAAATTATTGACATTTTTGGGGACAGACTAAAACGAATGTAGGAAAAGGAATGACAAGCATAACACTGTAAACAGTGGGATGATATGGTTTTGAGCAAAATCAAAGTGGAATGTCAGTGTTTCGAGTGTTCTGAAAGTGAAATGTCAGTGTTTCCTGTGTTCTTAAGCGGAAATGTCAGTGTTTCCAGTATTCTGAAAGCGGAATGTCAGTGTTTCCAGTACTAAGAAAGCGGAATGTCAGTGTTTCCAGTACTAAGAAAGCGGAATGTCAGTGTTTTCCAGTACTAAGAAAGCGGAATGTCAGTGTTTTCCAGTACTAAGAAAGCGGAATGTCAGTGTTTCCAGTGTTGTGAAAGCGGAATGTCAGTGTTTCCAGTGTTGTGAAAGCGGAATGTCAGTGTTTCCAGTGTTGTGAAAGCGGAATGTCAGTGTTTCCAGTGCTAAGAGAACGGAATGTCAGTGTTTCCAGTGTTGTGAAAGCGGAATGTCAGTGTTTCCAGTGTTGTGAAAGCGGGATGTCAGTGTTTACAGCGTTGTGAAAGCGGAATGTCAGTGTTTCCAGTGTTGTGAAAGCGGAATGTCAGTGTTTCCAGTGTTGTGAAAGCAGAATGTCAGTGTTTCCAGTGTTGTGAAAGCAGAATGTCAGTGTTTCCAGTGTTCAGAAAGCGGAATGTTAGTGTTTCCAGTGTTGTGAAAGCGGAATGTCAGTGTTTCCAGTGTTGTGAAAGCGGAATGTCAGTGTTTCCAGTGTTGTGAAAGCGGAATGTCAGTGTTTCCAGTGTTCAGAAAGCGGAATGTCAGTGTTTCCAGTGTTGTGAAAGCGGAATGTCAGTGTTTCCAGTGTTGTGAAAGCGGGATGTCAGTGTTTCCAGTGTTGTGAAAGCGGGATGTCAGTGTTTCCAGTGTTCAGAAAGCGGGATGTCAGTGTTTCCAGTGTTGTGAAAGCGGAATGTCAGTGTTTCCAGTGTTCAGAAAGCGGAATGTCAGTGTTTCCAGTGTTGTGAAGCGGAATGTCAGTGTTTCCAGTGTTCAGAAAGCGGGATGTGTCATGTTTCCAGTGTTGGTGAAAGCGGGATGTCAGTGTTTCCAGTGTTGTGAAAGCGGGATGTCAGTGTTTCCAGTGTTGTGAAAGCGGAATGTCAGTGTTTCCAGCGTTGTGAAAGCGGAATGTCAGTGTTTCCAATGTTGTGAAAGCGGAATGTCAGTGTTTCCAGGTTGTGAAAGTGGAATGTCAGTGTTTCCAGTGTTGTGAAAGCGGAATGTCAGTGTTTCCAGTGTTGTGAAAGCGGAATGTCAGTGTTTCCAGTGTTTAGAAAGTGAAATGTCAGTGTTTCCAGTGTTGTGAAAACAGAATGTCAGTGTTTCCAGTATTGTGAAAGCGGAATGTCAGTGTTTCCAGTGTTCAGAAAGCGGAATGTCAGTGTATAATGGTCTCTAATTTGATTTATACTAGAATACCACTATATTATCTGGCAGGTCCAGAGGAAAACTCAGTATCTGTTTCTCAGCTTTATTGAGGGAACAGACACGTAGATTAAAATGGATCTTGACGCGGTAGACGTGGCGGAGACGGCGTCAGCTCCTACGGGCTAAAGGGGAAGGTGTTCGCGGTTCAGGGAACGGACTCTGACTGACTCCTTTGGGTATTTCTGGGTCGCTTACAGCCTAGGGTGTGGAGACACAGCTGTTGCCCTCGGCTACCCCCTCCAGACGTTTCTCGTTATCGCCGAAGGTGAGGTCATGACCCAGGAGGTCAGCAGCTGCCTAGCCGACCTCCTTGATTAATGGATGTCACCCCGGCTCAGGCAGATTTCACTATTTATAGATGTCACACCGCTCTGCCACCTACCCTCGCCTCGCCCTCGAGGCGCTGACAGACTGCTCCACCTCAAGGCTGTCCTACTCGCACGCCCGGAGAAATGCTTGACGGCACACCGTAGACGTCACCCTCTGCGGCGCGCGTCTTCATCCTCCTCCCGGCCTCTTCGGTGTCCTCCTTCCTGTCCCTCTTCCGGTGTCCCGTCCACGGCGCCGTATACGCGACGTCCTCGTCCTAGCGCCATATTCTGTAGATGGTGAAGGAGAAGATGAGCGAGAAGAAGTAAGAGAAGAGTCAGTCTTTAAGGGAGAAACCTAGCGAAGTCTGCAGAGCCCTTACGACAATCGACTTTTTCGCACGAGTATTTTCCGATGGAGGAGAGCTCATCAGAGAATGTAGAAAAAGAGAAATGAATCTAACAGCATTTCAAAATTACTCACTTTTGAAATATTGTGACTGTGTTATCAGATGAAAAGGAAAAATACTCTCAGTAATTCCCCATATACGTGCAAAACACGACCTTCCTTATTCCCTACGGACGTAAGCACTTGTACATTTAAAAAAATGATTGACTCGTAGCACACAAATGAGGGACACGGAAAAAAGGAAAATGACCCTTGTGTACTTATGTAGTCCTGTAGGCTGCTGACGACGATTTCGAGCGGAGGCAGGAACGTGAGTTCTACCACCCTGAACACCAGCTATAATGGTCTCTAATTTGAATTATACTAGAATACCACTATATTATCTGGCAGGTCCAGAGGAAAACTCAGTATCTGTTTCTCAGCTTTATTGAGGGAACAGACACGTAGATTAAAATGGATGTTGACGCGGTAGACGTGGCGGAGACGGCGTCAGCTCCTACGGGCTAAAGGGGAAGGTGTTCGCGGTTCAGGGAACGGACTCGGACTGACTCCTTCGGGTATTTCTGGGTGTTTCCAGTGCTCTGAGAGTGGAATGTCAGTGTTTCCAGTATTCCGAAAGTTGAATGTCAGTGTTTCCAGTGTTGTGAAAGTGGAATGTCTGTGTTTCCTGTGTTCTGGAAGCGAATGTCAGTATTTCCAGTGCTCTGAGAGTGGAATTAGTTTTCCAGTATTCGGAAAGTGGAACGTCAGTGTTCCCAGTGTTCTGAAAGCAGAATGTCAGTGTTTCCAGTGTTCGGAAAGCAGAATGTCAGTGTTTCCAGTGTTTTGAAAGAGGAGTGTCATTGTTTCCAGTGTTCTATATATAGAATGTCAGTGTTCCCGTGTTTTGAAAGAGGAGTGTCAGTGTTTCCAGTATTCTGAGAGCGGAATGTCAATTTCCCAGTCTTTTGAAAGAGGAGTGTCTATGTTTCCAGTGCTCTACAAATAGAATGTCTGTGTTCAGATGTTCTGAAAGCGGAATAATCACGTGTCCAGTGTTCCTGAAAGCAGAATGTCATTGTTTCCAGTAATCTAAAAGTGGAATGTCAGTGTTTGCAGTGTTCCGCAAGCGGAATGTCAGTGTTCCCAGTGCTCTGAGTGTGGAATGTCAGTTTTTCCAGTATTCTGCAAGCTGAATTTTGTCGTTTTCAGAGTTCTAGAAGTGAAATGGCATCCACTTTGGAAAAAAACACTTTTCTGTTTGTAATTGGGCATCGTAATTGCAATTTGGAGGTGCGAGTATATATCATGAGTTTGGTATTTAATTCGACCGTATTGATGATAATACTGAGAGGGAAAACACTGCACGCCAGTTTACAGTGGCAAGGTCTGTCAGTCTGGCTGTCACTCTAGAATACTTCTAGTATAATGTACTTATGTAATATTAATATACAAGTTTTGATGTATATGTTTGAGTTGTATATACATGTTATATATGTAGACCTATGATCATTGACATATATGGGCAGGGGAGGCTGCTCGCTGGTCATTACAAAAAAGGGTTGTGCGCCAGGTAAAAAAAAATTGAATAGGGGCACAGAAAAAAACTTAGAAGGGGTGTGGTCTCCCAAAAAACAGTTGAGTCAATATTGAAAAAGAAAGAAATATTTTCTAGTATCATAATATCTGTTTTCTTCTTTCCATATAGAGGAAATGACACAGATTACTTAAAAAGCCATAAAAAACTGAATCAGTTTGATCCACTTTGGACAACAACAGTTCTGTATGTGATTTTGCACCTACAATAAAAGTATAAGGTAAGGATCGCTTCTTTTGTTGATTTGTGACTTGGTGTTTCATTTTATGATCTATTTACAACAGGGAGATAATTGGCCCAGCACTAGCACTTCAAAAATTAATTAGGAATAAATCCCAGGTTTTGAACACACAAGGTTCTCCATTCCACACTTTAGGCGTGTAAAAAGTACAAAGTAATTTTAGCCATTTGATCAATGAGGGTCCTGTATAGTGGTGTTGAAATCAATGAAAGAGTATTGCATATAATTAAGCTATACTCTGTGTCAAACTTACATATTACAGAAGTAAGTATTGTGTTTTTGAATAGAGATATGATACTATACTTTACTTTCTGACAAAAAGCCCCAAATAAGGAATACCCTAGTGCCATTGAAGGTAGATTGTTAGCCCAAGGGTCACATTGGCTTATTGCCATATGAACTAAACCAGAAAGACATCATAATCGGTGACTCCTTACAAACTTCTGTTTCACAACAAACAAACTTATAATGATGAGATGCTGAAATTGGTATGGCGTTTCATGTGTTGGGAAAACTGACATTCCAGGCCTCAGCAGTGGACCACTTATTGTTGTCAAGTTAATAGTCCCAGCAATCAAACTCCTTTGACTGTGGTTGCTAATACCAGAACTTAATGCATACAGCATCAATGATCTGTAAAGTGTATGAAATCGTCCAGGAATAGTGTACGAAAGGAGCACACGTTAATGGTCAGGAATAAATATAGAAAGAAGGTTCACCTTTCCACCTTTACACCCATGGCAAAGATGGCAGAGTATGATATGTGGAGCACAATGGGAACGTCTCAGCGATACTGTTCAGGAGGGCAGGAGATGCAATCAATCACAAGAGTGTTCACTGAAGAAGAAACTCAGTATGAATAGTAGAGGTCTTTTTTTGTATGAAGTAAGGACCTGCCCCCCCCCGGTGTGCTGTGCCAAGGAATGTCCCGGAGAATCATCAATGGTTCAAGAAGAATGTGCTGCAGTTTCGAACATGGTATCATGTACTTGTACTGGAAAAGTGAAAACTGGGAAAAGTATTTATATGTAACGACTGTCAGTGCAAGGTTCTAGTAAATGCAATAATCTGAAATCTTCAGTAGATTCATATTCCAACAAAAATTCCGTGAAAAATGTACTGAGTTATAGCTACAATCAAAATGAAATGTAAAATACATAGCTTGCTGTTTACTTGGATCTCAGCAACTTCGTGAGTTTTTCACAAAACAGTTTTACAAAAAGTGTATTTTGTTGACTTTAAACGTCATTAAGGACATTAACTCTGTAAGTAATATAATGGCATGAACGATTGTACATACATGAAGTTTAAGCATTTAAAATCAGAATATATATCTATGGTGAAATAAAGAAAACTTCCTGTCAAACTTACCATTGATTGTGGTCATATCTCTTTTTTTCACTCATGTCTTCAAATAAAAGTTGTTGTTTCAGAATTCCCAAAATATATTTTTTTAAAATTTATAATCCTAAATTCATTTTACAAGATAAGTGAACATGATATACATACAATAAGGACTTCCATCCAAAATCAAATACCTGGGACAACTTCAATCAACCTTTTAATACATTTCGGAGTCATTCACTTCTAGGTCACCTCTGTGAAAAACGCTAAAATTAAGTTTTCGGAATACTGGACAAGCTCACATTCCACACTCAGAACACTGCAAAATATTGACATTCCGATTGCAGAACACTGCAAAACGTGACATCGACTTAGAACACTGCAAACACTGACACTTCCACTTTTAAGATTACTGGAACATGACATTCCACTTTCAGAATACTGGAAACAATGACATCTGCTTTTCATAAACAATGGAAACACGACATTCCGCTCTTATAGCACTGGAAACACTGACATTTCTCTCCTACTTAGTACTGGAAACACGACATTCGCTTTCCGTTAGCAGGGAAACACTGACATCCGCATTCTTAGCACTGGAACACTGACATTCGCTCTCTTAGAACTGGGGAAACACTGACATTCGCTGTTCTTAGCACTGGAAATAAGGAAATTCCGCTTTTCTTTGCACGAAATACTGACATCCGCTTTACTTAGCCACTGAACAATGAAATTCCGCTCTTCAGGCACTAGAAACACTGACAGTCCGCTCTCTTAGCACTGGAAACACTGACATCAGCTTTCTTAGCACTGGAAATACTGACATTCCGCTTCTTAGACACAGAACACGGACATTCCGCTCTCTCAGCACTGGAAACCCTGACATTTCCCACTCTCTTAGCATGGAAACAGACATTCTGCTTTCTTCATTCGTTAGTACTGGAAACACTGAATTCGCTTTCTAGTACTGGAAACACTGACATTCGCCTTTCTTAGCACAGAGAAGGAAACACTGACATCGCTCTCTTAGGACGGAAACACTGACATTCCGCTTGCTTAGCACTGGAGACACTGGAAATTCCGGCTCTCTTAGCACTGGAAACACTGACATTCGCTCTCATACACTGAAAACCTGGACATTCCTTTTTCTGAGCATGAAACACTGACATCCGCTTCTTAAGCACTTGGACACACTGAATTCCGCCTTTTCTTAGCAACTGGAAACACTGACATTCTCTCTCTAGTAATGGAAAACACTGACATCGCTTCGTAGCACTGAATGAAACACTTGACATTCCGCTTTCTTAGCCTTCTAGGAAACACTGACATTCCGCTCTCTTAGCACTGGAAAACACTGGCATTCGCTTTCTTAAGCAACTGGAAACACGACATCCGCTCTCTTAGCACGGAAACACTGACATTCGCTCCCTAGCACTGGAAACACGACATTCCGCTTTATCGCCTTGAAATACTGACAATTCCGCTTACTTTGCACTGGAAATACTGACATTCGATTTCTTAGCAATGAAACACTGACATCCGCTTTTTAGTACTGGAAACACTGACAGTCGCTTTCATTAGAACAGGAAACATGACATTCCGCTCCTCTTAGGACTGGAAAACATTGGGACATTCGATCTTTTAGCATGGAAACACTGACATTCCGCTTTCTTAGTACTGGAAACACTGATATTCGGCTCTGATAGCATGGGAACACCGACATTCCGTCTCTTAGCCACTGGGAACACTGAAATCTGCCTTCGTAGCACTGGAAAACACTGACATTCCGCGTTCTTAGCTCAGGAACAACACGGGCATTCCGCTGTTCTTAGCTCTGGGAAATATGACATTCGCTTCTTAGCAGGAAAATACTGACATTCCGCTTCTTACACCTGAAACATGACTTCCGCTCTAGTTAAGCACTGGGAAACACTGACATTCTGCTTTCTTAGCACAGAAACACTGACCATTCCGCTCTATTAGGACTGGAAAAGAGACTGACATTTCGCTCTCTTAGCACTGGAAACACTGACCATTCCGCTTTCTTATAATCGGAACACTGATATTCTGCTCTGATAGCACTGGGAACACTGACATTCCACTTTTAGATACTGGAAACACTGAACATTCCCCTTTCAGAATACTGGAAACATGACTTCTGCTTTCATAACAAGGAAACAATGCATTCCGATCTATAGCACTGGGGAAACACTGACATTTCTTCTCTTAGTACGGAAAACACTGAACATTCCGCTTTCTTAGCACTGGAAATACTGGAACATTCCGCTTCTTTGCACTGGAAATACTGCACATGCCGCTTTATTAGCATCTGAAACACTGACATTTCCGCTCTCTCAGCACTGAAACACTGGACATTTCCCTCCTTAGCACTGGAACACTGACCCATTCTGCTTCTTGCACTGGAAATATGACATCGCTTTTCTAGCACTGGAAACAATGACATTCCGATTATCTTAGCACCTGGGAAACACTGACATCCCTTATTAGCTCTGGACATACGACATCGCTTTCTTTAGCAGGAAATACTGACATGTACGCTTTCTTAGCATTGGAAACACTGACATTCGCTATATTAGCACTGGAAACACTGACATTCCGCTTTCTTAGCACTGGAAACACGACATTCGCTCTATAGACTGGAAACAAATGCCATCCGCTCTTATATCACTGGAAACATGGAAATCCTTTTTCTTAGCATTGGAAAACTGACATTCCGCTTCTTAGCATGGAAAACATGACATGCGCTTTTTAAGCACTGGAAATACTGACATTCCGCTCTCTTAGTACTGGAAACACTGGAACATCCGCTTTCTTAGCACTGGAAAACTAGAACATTCCGCTATATATAGCACTGGAAACACTGACATTCTCTCTCCTTTAGTAATGGAACACTGACATTCCGCTTTCGCTGCAATGGAACATGACATTCCGCTTTCTTAGCTCTGGAAACACTGGACATTCCGCTTTCTTAGTACTGGAAATATGGAACCATTCCGTTCTATTAGCATGGAAACACTGACATCGCCGCTCTCTTCGCACTGGAAACACTGACATTCGTCTCTTAGCACTGGAAACACTGGCATCCGCTTTTTATAGCATGGAAACACTGAACATTCTGCTTTCTTAGCATGAAATACTGACCTTCGCTTTCTTAGCCACTGGAAACACTGACATTCCGATCTCCTAGCCGGAAACACTGACATTCGCTTCTTAGGCCGCACTGGAAATACTACATTCGCTTTCTTAAGAACTGGAAATACTGAAATTCGCTTTATTAGCACTGAAACAAGACATTCCGCTTTCTGATCACAGGAAACACTGACATTCCGCTCTCTTAGGAGACGGCGAACCAAAATGACATTTCGCTCTATCAGCACTGGAAAACACTGACATTCCGCTTTCTTAGTTAATCGGAAACACGATATTCTGCCTGATAGCACTGCGAACACTGACATTCCGACTCTCTTATGCACTGGAAACACTGACATTGAGCTTTCTTAGCACTGGAAACACTGGAACATTCGCTTTCTTAGCCTCAGGAAACACGACATCCGCGTTTCTCTAGCTCTGGAATACTGACATTCGCTTTTAGCACGGGAAATCGACATGCCGCTTTCTTCGCACTGGGAAACACGACATTCCGCTCTCTCAGCACTGGAAAACACTGACATTCCGATCTCTTAGCACGGAAACACTGACATCTGCTTCTTAGCACTGGGAACACTGACATTCCGCTCTCTTAGAACTGGAAACACTGACATCTGCTTTCTTACACTGGAAACACTGACCATTCGCCTTCTTAGCTCTGGAAACACTGACATTCCGCTTTCTATAGCAGTGGAAACACTGACATTGCAGCTCTTCTAGCACTGGAAAACACTGGCATCCGCTTTCTTATACGGAAACACTGACATTCCGCTTCCTAGCACTGGAAACACTGACAGTCGCTTTCTTAGCCACGGGAAACAATGACATTCCGCTATCTTAGCAACGAGGAAAAAAAAATCACTGACAGCCTGCTCTCTTAGCATTGGAAACACTGACATTCCACTTTCAGAACACTGGAAACACTGACATTCCACTTTCAGAACACTGGAAACACTGACATTCCCCTTTTAGAACACTGGAAATATTGACATTCCACTTTCAGAACATTGGAAACACTGACATTCCTTTCTGATTTTGCTCAAAACCGTATCATCCCACTATTTACAGTGTTATGCTTTTCATTCGTTTTCCTACATTCGTTTTAGTCTGTCCCTTTTCCACCTCTCCGCAGTACTACATCTCACAACACTACTCACTCTTCTACACGTCCCCGCCCTTCTGCTTCTCCCATTTTTACAGACCGTTTGAATACTCTGTTCAATCAGCGAAATGGGATAGATTTTTCGTGATCCCCTCTACAGCCCTTTATTCTGACAACACTATCCTCTTCCAGCAATGCCTCCAAAAACAAGTAGGCAAAATTTCCTACCGCAGCCACCCATTCCTGCCTAGCCTCGTCCCTCCCTCAATACTTAAACCGGATCTATCTTCATCGACAAACTGCCCTGTTTACGACAAGGATAGGTCAGATTGTGGAGGAGATTTTTTCGCCTGCCTCGTGAACTATGAAGCAGTGCTACACCATTCCCCCTAGAGGCCGTCGAAAGACCTTCCTCTTGCCAAGATTACTTTTCGCTGACACGACTTCCCCTTTATTATTTATATTGGCGGAGAAGCCCTCCCTGTCCGACCATTTTAACCTCCCCACATGAATGCTCGAGTTGTTGGCGTCTAGGCTACCCTGCCAAACACTGTCGCTCCACAGCCCGATGCCCTATGTGTCCCCAATCTGGTCATAATCGATGAAACTGTTTCGCACAATCACGCAATGTGTCAATTTTGGTGGCTCCCATAATGCATTTTATAGGGGCTGCCCTATCTACAATTTTGAGTCTGAGGTGGCAATTCTCAGATTCAATATTAGCCTCACTTTTCGTGAGGCCACACAGGAAGCACACAGACAAGGTTTTCTCTTAATCCTTACTCCAGTACTATCCTTTCCTCTGCCCCTCCCCCTCCCTCCCAAAATTTTCTACATCTCCCCAGCATCTCTTCCTCATCCTACATTTACCCCCTCCCTCTCTCAATCAAATTATTTTGCCATTATAAATCCAGACACTCCAATCTCTACTTCTACCTACCCATCCTCCTCCTCGCTCAACTCATCGCACAAGACAAGCTAAATATTCCATCCCATCTTCTCCTACCGCATCCTCTCCTCCGTTAACCTCTCCCTCCGCCCTGCAAACGTCTGTCCTCTCTTCTCCCCCTAAGAAAATTATTATTTATTTATTGAAAAATTTCTGCCGCGTCAACATCTAAGATAGCAGCGGATACGAAATATACTGGTAGGGAGGCCGGGCTCCCCGCATGGCATAGCCCGGGCGAGGCTAAGCTTCGCATATCGGACTTATCTTACTGGTAGGGTGGGGCTTAGTAAGGCGATGTTTGTGGATTTACAGAACGGTAAATGGTCAAAATAAATAAATATACCAGACGTCAATAGTCACACAGTATTATGGTAAAGTATTGTGGCAGAAAGGGGTGAATACGGGTGAACGATGAGGATAAGTGGATAGAAGAATGGATGAAGAAGAGATGGAAAAATAAAGGGGGGAAAGAAAAGAACATGCAAAATTAGTTGAGGCAAGGGATGAGATCCAAGTGTGATCTGCATGGGACCTCAGTGTCCGAGCAAGAAAATTTTGTTTCTCTGACCTCCCCAACCAACTCCCTTTTCAAACACTCTCGCAGACATTCAAATCATGACCCATGATTATATGTTTACATTCATCCTGCAATCTCTCTGCTCCCATTCTCTCTCAACCCAAAGTAATTACCGATATCCATCATCATCCTACTATTGTTCCCCCGATTTGATGAAATGTGATTGAGGAATGAAGAGTAATATTGTATGAGGAACAATGCAAAATAGCCATTGAAACAATAAACGGGTAATAAGGGGAGAAATACGTGTCGAAGAAGTATGGTGAGAATAACCCCGGGGATAATAAAAGGAAACGGGTAGGAGAAGTATCAGGAAGAACGTCAGGAGGGGAAGGATCTGGAAAAGGACACTTGTAACAGAAGGGAATCACGTAAGCATCTAGGAGGGACCGGCAAGGAGGGGGGAGTGCACGTGGAGAAGGGGAGGATGGGAGAGAGTGGGAGAAAGAGTGGCATGGGGGACATGAGGATGAGGATGGATGTGGCAGTTAATTTGAATGTAGAGGGAATGGGAGTAGTGAGTTTGGTGAATGAGTCATATTTAGGAAGTTTTGGATTTCCTGAAGAGTTTCTGGAGGGGTGATGTCAAAGAAACAAGGGTTTCCTTATGAGGAGGAAAAGAGGAGGCAGATGCCCGAGAAGCAGAGGAATCAGTAAGTGTAACAGAGGTTGGGGTTTTGATAATCTCGTGTGTAAGCGCTGTTTCACGCGCTTAGATTATTCGTGGCAATTCAAGGTGACTGATACCACTGCGTCGTACTCGCTTCACTTTTATTGGAATGCGGTCAAACCTGTAATCAGTACAATATCAACCATAAATCAATACAATAATAATCACAGTCACTGTCGCAATTCGATTCTAGTTTACTTACGAGTTTATACCAATACTTATAATATTGCAACTACTACTACCGATTGTAAATTGAGGAGTTGTAAGCATCAGGGAAGTGGTAGAGACTGGAGTAACTGGATTTAGAATGGCAAAAGAATTTGACTGGGAAAGAGGAGTTGAGGTAGGAGATGGGGGAGGTGCTGAAACATCTTGGAAAGAAGAGAAAGGAGAAGAGCAAAGAACAGCATCGGTAGAGGTAGCAAGAGAAAAACCCATCACTAATTGCTTTTGGAAACATTGTTGGAAGAAGGTAATATCAGAATAATGGGCTGTAAGGGGAATCACAAAGAATCGATCCCACATGGCTGGGCTAAAAAAAAATACTCAAAGCGTTTGCAGAGGTGGTTGAAGTAGTTGAAGGAAGAGGACGGGAAGAAGAGGGCTGAAAATAAAGAAGAGAGATGGAGTGGACGATACAAGAGATGCAGTGGAGGATGGTAAGAGAGATAAAAGGATGTATTCTGAAGGTTGAGTAATGACCTGGGTGGATGATTCAGAATGGATCTAGTTGTCAACAAGCATTGAGGAGGGGATAGTAGTAGCAGTGGTCAGAGGCGAGATCAAAGGAAGAGGCAGGGGTCAGTCAAATTCAGATAGGCAAGTTGAAGAAGGGCAAATATCAGTGCCCCTAATAAGGTCATAAAATCTTTTTGGGCATGGTGAACACCAAATGTGTGGGGAAGAGAAACAGTCTACCTTTCAGGGTCCCCATGAGGGGACCCTGATGATTAAGGGAATACCCTGCCCATTGGTCCCCAAGGCCTTTCAGGACTGATACAAAGTAAGCCTTTCATCCTTTCAGCATGGCTCCAACACCTTTGAAAGTGGACAAAAGGGATTTGAGAAGAGAAGGAAAAGGAGAGGGGGAGAAGATAAGAATGCAAAGTTGGTTGAGCCAAGGGCTAAGGCCCAAAGATGGGGCAATCCCCAACATTCAGTCTCAGTCTGTCTCCTTTGCCTCCACGATAACAATGGGATTGTGGAGTGGAGTTGTTTTCTTGATTATAAATAATATTCTTTTAATATTTTTAGTAAAAACAATGAATAAAAATGAATACTTTATGGGCAAACTTTTATCTTTATAGAAAAATGTATGAATAAAAATTATCTGCTTCCCAAAAAGAGACATTTAATTAAGGCATTCTGATGGTATATTGTCATCAGAAAATAAATGAAGGTAAAACAGCAAAAATCGTCAGTTACATCTGCTTGTGAAGGTATTCATTCTTGTTCTTGTTTTTTGCATATATAAAATTGGCATCCATCTTCTGTTTCTTTTGTTCAGATTTGAAGGGATCATGCATAACTGCACCAGTCTTTTTAAGCCAAGTCATGTCTAGTTCAAAACAACTTGCTAAGTTTAAAAGGGGCTTTATTGAGGTTTATGGAATTTCTTATAGCAGTGCACAGCCATTTTAAACAACATTCTTTTACTGAAGACAGAGACAAATAATTTTGATAAGTAAATGATAAGTATTCAGAGAAAACATGACTATAATATGAAATGGCCTTGGGAAGCATTTTACTTGAGGAAATTACAGAGCTGTATAGTGATGAACTTTATTTAGTGAAGAAAGAAAATAAAAGTTCTATTATTCTACAGCACAAAAGATAGTGTGACAAATATTTAATACACCTAGAAGTATATAATGGACATATAATCATAAACAGTACTCTCAGTACATAAATTAGGTACTGACATTTAACAATATAATTTAGCAAATCACAATCTACTCTTTGCATCACAGATAAGATCATTCTACTGAATAATTCATTCCACTTTATCACACACACACACACCTTTACTTTCTAATATATTATTTTTCTAAAATGCACAAAGCTATCTTTACCTACGAAACCTTATTCAAATTTCATTCTACAAACATCATGGTTCATTCACTTGCATTCTTTCCCTGAAATGCAGTACTTCCTTGCTATTACACTTCAAGATACTGGAAGAATCTCTGATACTCACATAATCAGAAAAAATGGGACATTCTTTTATTAATATTATATATTTTCCTTGACCTTTTTTGCCTCTTATGAAAATTGGACTAATGGGCAGTGGTGATTGTCATTCTCTTCATTACTATTTTATAAAAAAAAAAAAAAAAACAAGAAAAGAAAAGCTGTATGAAATTATAAATGCATCTATCTGGACTTCCAAATCAGATGTTTTTTTTGGCTTGTATTCAACATATATAGACAAAAAAGATGATTTAGCAGAATTAGAAAAGATTGAAAAGCAATTATTTAGATGGTCTACTTGCTCTACAAGGTCATTCACTACTTCCTTGCCAAATTACCTTCTTAAGAGAAGAATCTTCAAGTTCACACATAAAAAGTAGCAAACTCTTGGCTGAACACAAAACTCTAATCATGGCTATTTGCTGAGGTAAAGCAGACTTGCTGTGTACATCACACTAGTTATGATACACAAATATAATGCAGAAAAGCACAACAGTGATTTTAATACTTTCAATTTAAAACATGTTTTGTACTTGTGAAAAAGTGCTTTGGTTAAAGTGGATTTTTTTAATATGATAGAATTTAACAAAAGTAAAATTATGCACAAGGCATCCATACTTTGACATGACACCAAAATACTCAGATAATATGAATGACCAGTCTCTTTACAGAAGTGGCAGGAGACTTGTTGGTTAGTTGTTCCTGTTCCTTTATTTCAAACTAAATTTAGTTACTCCCTTTGAAGACCAACATAATCATGAACGAAATGCAGGCAGTTTGTTTCAGATTGGAACTAGACAAATGTTAATCTCACATCTTGGACTAAATGGAAAGGCAAATAAGACAAAATAGATGTTAAATATTGGATTCCCTGATGTAGTCATTAGCACTGTTCTTATCAACAACAGTGTCACTATGCTCATATTTTTTAACTTTACAAGATATAAAACTAATAAAGGATTACATTCAAAAGGATACATTATAAAAAATAAAAGAGCAACTAGTAATATGTCATGTCAATATTTACCCAACTGCTGCAGGTTTATGTACTGAAGCCTTTAGATTTTTGTGAGTTTTGTTACATACAGATGGCTCCATGTGTGCTCAACTACCAAGGACTCTATCAGTTGGCCCTTGTGACCATGCCTGATTTCCCCATTCCTTGAATTTGTGGGAAAATGTGTTTTTCTTTATAATACTATTAATATTGACATTGTTATCACTCTTACTGATATTATGCTTATTAAACTGTTATTAAAATATTAATAACATCAAAGACAATAGAAATGAAGCTTTCAAAAAATTAAGGAAAAAGGTAAGCAGGTGAGATAGGTAAGACTAATAGCTGACTCATTGGTGACTAAGCACTTCTAGAGCCACCTATGTGTAAAGAAAATAGATTAACTTTTATTACAGAGGGCATGGCAATGCAGTCTTGCTACCCGCACTAATTGGGTTAACAACAAAAACTGATAAATAATAACAAAATACAAAGAAATGATAGTGGAAACACTCAGGAGAAATCTACAAAGTGAATCAAAAACCTAAACTAATATTCAAAATATAGATAAAGAAGACAAAGAAAAAAATTACACATCATACTGTTATCATTATGCTAATAACTTTATACAAATAAATAACCTAAATTAATTACATCTGTAATTATTAATACAACTAATACAAAACTAATCATAGCTATCTTCAAAACTCTGTAATTACAAAAATAGCAATATGAAATGGTTATAAAAACAGAGAAAGCTGCCTCTTGAAAATCCAACCATTAGCATACACAATACATGTAATTCTGTTTTTAAAAGGGTATTTGACAAATAAAATCTCTTTTTAAAGACTGTATTTTATCATTAAATAATACTTTCAATATATTTATTTTATGAACATGTGTGTGTATATGTATATATATATATATATATATATATATATATATATATATATATATATATATATATATATATATATATATATATATATTTATTCATATATTTCATTCTGGGGAAATACTAAAGAAAATAATATATTATGTAACATAATTGTGCATACACTTCTAATTACATTGTTTTGCTTAAAAAAGTTTTCCAACTTTGTGACTTGACAATATAAGAAATAAGAAAAATGGAAAAATACATACAACAAAAATCTGATGGGAAAAATTACTCATCTGAAAAACAGTGTTGTGAGATATGGGAACCAAGACTCACACACGAGTCTGAACCAGATTATATTTATTTGTAAGAAACCAAATTTTGTGAAAATAAAGTTCAATAATTAGTAACTGAATGCAAGTTACTGTACTGGAATATAATCAGTATCTATTGTTTAAAAAATACATAAATCTAAGAAATCTAAATGTACATGCAGTGGAACACTGAGTATTCAGAAAA
>NC_051411.1:17679785-17687285 GCF_015228065.2 Penaeus monodon
AGAGGATGAGGAAAAAATGAGACATGAATTATCTGGACCAAACTGTCAAAGAAGAACTTGAGAGGGCTGCCAGTTGAGAAACACACAAATCTGTGGCAAGAGCAACAAAAAATATTGCTTTGTAAAACACATCCACAGATGTATCTACAGAACACCGATGTAGAGACCATCAAGGAATAATATTATGAGTTGAAGTCACCTTTGGAAGAATGGTCTACGAGGCAATTCCGTGGATCTTTCAATCTTTTCTATTCCAAAGGTTTATTTTAGTGAATTTGTGATTGCTGTTACATGGCAAGAAATAGTAGGTGGTGCAAGCGACTGTGATTGAAATAAATAGGAAGCAAAGTGAATTAATATATTTGGAGATATAGACTTACATTTTGTTTCTCTGATTAATTTTTAAAATCTTAAATATACTGATTGATAATGTTGAATGGTAGAAGGTTGATGTCCTTTGACAAGGCCCTCTACTTTTAAGGCTGTACATAGAAACTCCACACATGTAGATGCAAGTATTCTGTGACATGGTCCATAAGAGTTTCCTGAAGCACCTTCCCTGACTGTGGTAGTGGATGAGGACACCAGTGCAGAAGATTCAGTCTCCATGGCTGTGCTTCCCAAAGAGGGGCAATCAATAATACTTTGCTTTTGTAAGATCTCCAGTGATTGATCACCCGAAGCATCAATGATGCTAGCAGAGGGGGAAAGAGGTATATTGACTGCCCTCTGTTTCAGTCCTCTAGAAAAGCATCTGGACCTTCTTCTACAGTCATCTCTGATCTTATCAAATATCTCAATTCTGTGACTGGAGGAAGACACAAAAAGACCAATTTGAGGATGACCGTACTTTTGTGTGAGCTTCAGAAACACTTCCTGATCAAGAGCCCACTCTACTGAGGATGTGGTCTGACGTAATAATGTATTTTTTCTCCCTTCTAGGTGAGACACAGTTAGATGAAGTCGACATTGCTTCACAGTATGAAAAAGAATCTCTGATGCTTTAAGGAAAGTCTTTATGCAAGGAGCCTTGTCTGTTTATACAATAAACAGTTGCAACACTGTCTGACAGAACTTGAATTGACATATCTAGGAAAGAGTTTTCCAGATGCAGTGCCTTGACAACCACTTGTAGTTCCCATACATTTATATGCCTTCATCTCAGATTTTCTCCAAAATCCTGATCCTTGGTGACCTCTTGATGACTGGTAGCCCATCCCGAATCTGATGATCTGTTGTTAGAATTAAAGGAGTTTTGGGAAACCATGGAGAGACAACATTAGATTTTCCTCCTCAGCCATCAATGTAAATGGGTGCAGATGTAACGAGGAAAAAGTACCATCCTGTCTCAATTGTCTGAAATGAACACTGCACATCCTTTGAGACACCATAGATAAATTCTCCCAAAAGAAATTATTTCTGCTGCATGATATAATGACCCCAGAAGACTCCCACTCTTAACGGGATATGTTAAGTGACAAAAGATTTCAGGACAATTTTTTCCTGCACTTTTTCTGGTTGATTGAACTCAGGGTGAATTTTCCTTGTTTTGTGTCCCATTGGAGCCCAGCCACTGTAGTGACATAGTCTTCTCCCCTACTGACACTCCTAGGTTTGGTCTGAATCGAGGGTGTATAGGAATATGCCAATAAGCATCTTTTAAGTTGAGTGAAGCAAGATGTACCCCTTATTGTAGTGTCAGACATACTTGAGCCACAGACACCAACTGAAACCAGTATGGTTGAATATACTTGTTCAATTGACTTGCATCGAGGACGAGTCTTGCCTCTGAAGAATCCTTCTGTGGTATTTCGAATAATCGGTTTAGAAATACCTGTTTTCTTGTCTCCTACATTACTGAATAGGCTAGTAACTTGCTGATTCTGTCTGATATTGAAGCTGAAGATTTCTGAGGGCAGGGAAACCACAAAGGAGGAGGGCAACTCTTTTTTCAGTGCCACTGAAGGCCAAAGTAAACAACCCGTTCACTCTTGTCAACCTGGGAGTCAGTCCAACTTGAGTGTGTCAGTTTTTTCCTGGGCGAAAAAAAATTCCGGGAATTATCTAGGAGAACACTTCCAATTATTGTATTATTTTGAAAATGCGAAGCTGTTGATTTAGGAGCTGCACCTTTCAGACTTTCAGAGTGATCTATAAATTTATGGGAAGATCCTGTTGTATAACTGGATTGATGAAGTCAAGGAGTGCTTAGGAGAATTAGACCTTAACTTAACTTCCACAGGTTGTTTAATCTCTTTAATCTCTACAAGTAGCCGATGAAAAGATCTGTTACTGTGAAGAGATCCGATTTAATTTTCATCAGATTCTTAGGAATGGTGCTCTCATGCAGTTCTAATCTTTTTACCACTACTTCTAGATGTGACTATACAAGTGGAATACTTAAAGTTGCAAGATTGGACATTACTTCTGATGCCGTCTTAAGAATTAACCCAGGATCAAAACCAGGATTCTGGTAAGTTGCTTTTGCTGAGAGTAATAGAAGTTTAGCAAATACTGACATTATAGATAAAGTATTCTATTACTGTCGAGCAGTGAAGCAGGTAGCATGATCTGCCAACAAGAATCTGTTGTCTGGCATTCTTAGTCAAGGAGAAAAATCCTCCTTGCCAATTTTTGAAATAGAAATAAACTGAGAAAGTATCATTTGTTCAGAATCCATAGGCCACTGTAGACCACACACAGGTGACACAGGTCCTGCAGATGAACTAGGTTTAGCAGCATATCTGAGAGTAGCATGAACAAACTACCCATTCTGTAAATCCTCCACAACTATTAAAGGTGATATATGAGGAGTCAGAATGTGAAGTACTACGTGCCGAGGCTGGGCTGGCTTTAAACGGACTAATGGAGATTCAGCTGTTGGTGCTACTAATGAAGCAATGGCTAACAATGCCAGTTCCAGATGAAGTACGCCAAAAAGATGAAACTTCTGACTATACTTTCTTTGGTTGTCATTCTATTCCCAGGTTCTCGAAGGTTCTGACTTTCACATAGTCAATAAGAACGAGATCTTCCTTACCTCCTCTTATAATATTATCATAAACAACTAATTCCCCAACATTATTTTGCTCTACTTGCCAATGTGCTGGAATTTTCATCCAACCTCCACTTGGATGTCAAAGGGGCTCTTCTGCAAAATGGTTAATTTCTAGTATTGTATCATGTTTGTCCAAAGGAGAGGTCAAATTGTTCTTGTTGTTATAAGATGTCTGAATAGATGAGCTATAGTCAGATTCAATATTTTGACCTCTTATCCTCATGCCTCGGTGGTTGTGAAAGAGAAGATAGAATTCTTTTTTGAGGAGGCGAGTAATTGAAGGAATGATCGGTCAAAGACTTTTCACTTGTTAATGACAAGGAACTTCCTGCAATTGAAAACAATCTTTGTGATGATTTTGGAAATGAGTGACAGGATAAATGCTTTGGACTTTCATGTAACTTAGGTGAAAGTTCAATCATTTTAGCTAGTAACTCAATTAATCTTGTTTGCCTTTTGCCCTGAGATGACTGCTACTCATGATGAGAAAGTGCCTCTGTAGGCGATTTACAAGAAGCTTGGGACAGAACTGGAAGATTGATGTGAGGCTGAAGCCATGAAAAGTTTATAAAGTTCTAAAGATGCCAGAGGATCTGTACTATCTGCAACCATTTTTGAATGTTTATTATTATTGAGGATCAAAGCAGCCCAAAGAAGCACAGGGGGCATGTTTAGGGCAATGATTGTGCGCTAGAGATCTGATCTTTTCCCTGCAGGATCCTACACTGCAGATTAAAGTACACATGCTCTGAGGAGCAATAGTTTTAGTGTTTGAAGTAGATGCCATCTGTAAAAACAGATAAGCATTCTTTTAAAATTTTGAAATTTCCATATCCCTTACTTTTTATTATATAATTTATTTTAATTCTTTATTTTAGGAAGAAAAATATGTTGTATGTATATGTGCATATATTATTTAATGGATAGTGGTATTATACTATCAGCACGCACGTACAGACACAAAAAATTTATATGAGTGAAGTCTTTCTTTTTTGAGGAGATTATGGGTCCTTAAATTAGTTTAAAAAAAAAAAAAAAAAAAAAAAAAAAAAAAAAAAAAAAAAAAAAAAAAAAAAAAAAAAAAAAAAAAAAAAAAACAACATGTGTCTCACTGCCTGGAAATGGTCATGGGCCTGTTACATAAGTAAGGGCACGCTGCCAACCATTTGGCCTTGGAAGAAAGCGGTACTGTGTGTGTGCTGACGAACCATATGCACCTACATAAGGCATGCCATGAACCATTTGGCTTTGGAAGAAAATGATGTTGTACAGCATGCTAGTTTCACTACTGCACGCATGCTGACTAACCATATGAGACTGAGGATGGAGTGCATGAGGTATTCAATGCACAATCAATGTGCATAAAATAAAGAACTAAAAAGATTGTCATTCCAGCCAAGTTTTGGTTTGGCCATATAACACTGTCTTATGCCTTTGCAAAACACACGCTTAACACAGCACTTTTCACTTCACTTTTAACAACACAAAATCAACCAAGAGACGGAAGGTACATATGTATGATGTTATCAATCTTTGATGTGTAGCAAACACAGTGAAATGAAATTTTTTTACTGAATACTAATTTTTTCAGAAAGTTGTAGCAAGCGGTTTTAAGGAATCTGAGGTCAGCGAGCTGGTGAGTCATGTGTGTGAGAACTGTGGGCTTGGGGTAATGGGCATTTTCAGCAATTGATGGTTGGGGCTTATTATCCTGTTTCTATTTCTGGTGGGCCACTGTTTATTTTAATAACAATGACTTAACTCAGTTGGGAAGTACCGATTATGCTTTTAGTGCAGCCAACACAGGATCTTGACACCAGACTGGAGAGACAGAAAATAATGTGATACTGAAAAACTGATACCCTATATAACATTATGAAATTTCAAAGCATGAAATACTATTAGGAATATACTAAATTCTCCTTCATTCTATCTCCACTATTTAGCATGATATAAGAGGCCTAGTAAACATTACAATGTTAAACAAACTAAAAGAGAGAAAAGCAATATATAACTGATTCCTTATGATGAACTAAAGTGCTCTGATAATTCACAAATAATATATTTCCACCAAATCACTGGTCAGCTTAGCCAATATCTACTATTAGGGCATCTTTCCATAAACTTTACACCCACACTGACATCATGGCAATAAGCCAGTTTCCTGTGGTCAGAACTTTGTAACAGTTAAGCCATGATATCAGTTTGGAGGGGTCAGTGGCCCAAGAAAACTTCAATGAAATTTCTCAATAGTTTTTGTTCTTTTTAAGATATTGGAACTGCAACTCCCTCACTATCCATTGTGAATTCTGAAATCCCAATTTTGAGGTACTCACATTAAAAGGGTTAAAAATAAGGGATCTTACCTAAATGCATTCTCTTTCTTCCCTTATGATGGGGTATCAAGACAGGTCGTAGATCTGTGAGACTAGGATCTATAAGAGTCTCAAGGCGGTATGCCACAGGGTCAAATGGGTGGAATATGTTGAAGACTCGCTTGCAAGTGGGTAGCTCAAAATCCACACCTATTGTGTCTATGCCTCGAACTGTGATGAACATACCTGAAATATAGGGAAACAGCAAAGGGACATAAGTATATGTATAACTTTCACTTTTATATAAAGCCTCTTGCTAAACTGGAATTGCTTATATTTCCCTTTCCTGTCACAGACTGTGGAACAGTCTGTGACAAGACAATTGTGATAATTTAGATTTCTAAATTGATAAGGTGGTTTCCAAAGGACAGCTCATCATTACCCAAAAATCATCAAAAATCAATCTGGCTTACCAATGGGAGATCCCATAAGGAAGAAAGCATCTGGTTTGAATGAGATCTGAGGGTATGTGATAGATGGTTGACCTGTTCCCTGGCCACCCATGACATAGTTCACTGGGGATGTAACCGAGTCCATCCGGTCCCTGAACAAATGCTGTGGTTTCCTGAGAAGAGTCAAAAAGTTAGAAAAAGAATATCAACCAATGTAATATGAATAAGGGTTTCAGTAATGATATAATGTGGAACTAGTAGTGCAAAATATTATACAATAAAATGGTAAGGTCAAATTTTAGCATTGGATGACAGGAGGGTGGAAAGCCAAATATTATCATATGACATAACGCAAGTAGCGCACTATCATTGATTGTATGATGTCACAGTCTATTATCATAAATGTACTCCACTAACTACCATCAACATCTCTTTAACTGATCTGTGTTCAATGGCAAAAAATGTTTTGGCGAATATCTGTGCCTGCTGCCAGGAATTTTCTGACACTGGTCTAAGCTAATACATCTACGTTAAGAGTTGTTGATGTAATACCTTTTCATTAATACACAAATTTTCACCTAAAATGACATCCATAAGGTTAAGATTTCATTTAATTTAGCCATCCCAATAGAACAGACTTCCATCTTTCAACAGATTTTAAAAATTAGTTAATCAAAGAAAATCGAACATTGGGGATAGCTCTCTGTATAAAACATAATTCAAAAGTGCAAGTGCTTTTAGGACACAAAACTGGATAGTACTGGGTATGGGGAATACCTGGTACTGTAAGTGGTTTTTAAGAAGAGCTCAATCCTAATAAAAGACCAACACATAAATGAGTATTGCAGAAGGTTGCCATTCTGTAATATTGCACTACTTCCATGGAGCTTTAAACTTACCAGATATAGCTATTTCACTGTTCTCTAAATTATTCTCACAACAGAATTTGGGAATTCTAACATCAATTTAAGGTTTCACATTTGACGGGGACTGCTACATAAACTTGATGTTATCATCTTTGAGATAAAAATGAAAAGAAAATGATAATGATGGTGATCAACACCATTATTTTCATTATCAAAATAAGGATATATATAAAAAAATAATAAGAGTTATAACAGCAACAACAACAACAAAAGAATACCAGATCCTTACCACTGCTGGTGAAGGTTCAGTGTTTGGTGAATCTTCAGCATTTGGAGACTGATGCATAAGGAGGTCAAACAAAATGACAGAACCAAGGGAATGCCCACCCAGAGAGACGGGCCCACTGAAGGATGGATTGCGCTCACAGAACAATGTATATAAGCGGTTTAACTCAGATGCCACAGTATCTACAATATGCTGAAAAGACATGAGATATATAGAAAGGAAAAAAAATGAATTTTCAAAAAGATATTATTGTGATAGTAAGAGTTGATACCTTAGGTATGTTTGCTTTCCAGACCAAATCTCTAGTAAATTAAATACTTCCCAGCGACCCAACATTCTATAAAACCACAAGTCTGATATGTCTCACCAATGATACTTCACTTTACATCACTACCTTATATAAAAAACGCCATTACAAGAATTCCTATTCCTGGTTTTATCAACAGGATAAACATTTAAGTATTAAAGTTGGTTTCTATTTTCCTGTATCATTACCAGTACCCACTTGCTTACCTGGCAGTAG
>NC_051411.1:17692285-17693634 GCF_015228065.2 Penaeus monodon
ATTGACGGAGATCCCAGTAGGAAAGTCTCCCTCAACACCTTGATAGTGAAGCATGACTCGAGTGGAGTGAATCATTATCCTGTCACCATCCTTGAGATCAACCTGCTTATGCCAGCGGCCAGATATTACTGCATCGCGATATTCCTCCTAAAGACAGAGAGAATGCAGACATCTTTAGAATATTATAACAAAAACTGTCTTGCTTAGTCTTTCCAATAAGATAACAAGGACAAAGTTGAGAAAACACAAAATGTTACAAAAAAAAAATTATCTACTTAAACTGCCCCCAAACTTGGAAACTTATATAAGCTTCTGATATACATACACTCATACCTGAGGGTACATAAATAAAATCACACAATCACATAAACAAGCAAGCATTCATTCATTCACTCACTAATACTAGCACACCCACATCCACAAGCTGTAATGAAATGTTCAATGCTCTCACCTCTAATTTCTCTGCCACATCTTCCTCATAAGGTGTTGGTTGTGCATCTAGCGGGCCCTTCTTAAACCAGCTACAACGTCGCACTGGGCAGGGTTCACTATCATCCCAAAACACAGCTCTGCGCAACCTTTCACTTATACACACATCGTGGCGACCACCATCAGTTGCCAAGATGTCTGTGCTACCTTTGCAGAGAAAAATAGAAAGCTAGAATTAAAAACAAAAATAAAACAAAATAAAATAAAATAAATAAATAAAAGAAAGAAAGAAAGAAAGAAGAAAGAAAGACATGATAGACTGACAGACAGATGAGTAGACAGATTGTAGGATGGATATTACAGAAAGTATGATGAGCAAGGACTGAGATCGAAGGAAAGCGGAACAACTTGCAGATCTTCAATCAGTTAAGTGAACACCAATGAACAAAATTAGGGAAATACCCAGTATTTACTTTGATATCATATTTCTTATCTATATACATTTTCCTGTTTCTTCATACTTCACAGAAAGGACAAGGTCCCCCCCCCCCTTTAAAAATCCTGTAATCTTGAATTATACTATTCAAATGCAAACAGAGCAAGAACAAAGGCTACTAGCACCGACACATGGGGCTGATGGGTCACTTGTTTCTCCTTCTTCCCTATTTTGATTACATATAAACACATCTCCAGACAATTAGTATTCAATGCTCAATGAACTGGCTTCAGTATCTGTGTAGTTTCAATATCTTCCAAGAAGTGCCAGTATGTACCTCAAGATTCTTTCAAAAGGTTTCTCTGATACAAAAAGACATTCAACTTTCTCTGTAAAATGAAATCACAAAATAGAAATGTCATATAAGATACCATGGCTCAACTCCTGGAACTAACCTGTTCGATGAGCATCTTCCAAAAGTTAA
>NC_051411.1:17693734-17708734 GCF_015228065.2 Penaeus monodon
GTTTTGGTTTGGCCATATAACACTGTCTTATGCCTTTGCAAAACACACGCTTAACACAGCACTTTTCACTTCACTTTTAACAACACAAAATCAACCAAGAGACGGAAGGTACATACGTACGATGTTATCAATCTTTGATGTGTAGCAAACACAGTGAAATGAAATTTTTTTTACTGAATAGTAATTTTTTCAGAAAGTTGTAGCAACCGGTTTTAAGGAATCTGAGGTCAGCGAGCTGGTGAGTCATGTGTGTGAGAACTGTGGGCTTGGGGTAATGGGCATTTTCAGCAATTGATGGTTGGGGCTTATTATCCTGTTTCTATTTCTGGTGGGCCACTGTTTATTTTAACAACAATGACTTAACTCAGTTGGGAAGTACCGATTATGCTTTTAGTGCAGCCAACACAGGATCTTGACACCAGACTGGAGAGACAGAAAATAATGTGATACTGAAAAACTGATATCCTATATAACATTATGAAATTTCAAAGCATGAAATACTATTAGGAATATACTAAATTCTCCTTCATTCTATCTCCACTATTTAGCATGATATAAGAGGCCTAGTAAACATTACAATGTTAAACAAACTAAAAGAGAGAAAAGCAATATATAACTGATTCCTTATGATGAACTAAAGTGTTCTGATAATTCACAAATAATATATTTCCACCAAATCACTGGTCAGCTTAGCCAATATCTACTATTAGGGCATCTTTCCATAAACTTTACACCCACACTGACATCATGGCAATAAGCCAGTTTCCTGTGGTCAGAACTTTGTAACAGTTAAGCCATGATATCAGTTTGGAGGGGTCAGTGGCCCAAGAAAACTTCAATGAAATTTCTCAATAGTTTTTGTTCTTTTTAAGATATTGGAACTGCAACTCCCTCGCTATCCATTGTGAATTCTGAAATCCCAATTTTGAGGTACTCACATTAAAAGGGTTAAAAATAAGGGATCTTACCTAAATGCATTCTCTTTCTTCCCTTATGATGGGGTATCAAGACAGGTCGTAGATCTGTGAGACTAGGATCTATAAGAGTCTCAAGGCGGTATGCCACAGGGTCAAATGGGTGGAATATGTTGAAGACTCGCTTGCAAGTGGGTAGCTCAAAATCCACACCTATTGTGTCTATGCCTCGAACTGTGATGAACATACCTGAAATATAGGGAAACAGCAAAGGAACATAAGTATATGTATAACTTTCACTTTTATATAAAGCCTCTTGCTAAACTGGAATTGCTTATATTTCCCTTTCCTTGTCACAGACTGTGGAACAGTCTGTGACAAGACAATTGTGATAATTTAGATTTCTAAATTGATAAGGTGGTTCCAAAGGACAGCTCATCATTATCCAAATCATCAAAAATCAATCTGGCTTACCAATGGGAGATCCCATAAGGAAGAAAGCATCTGGTTTGAATGAGATCTGAGGGTATGTGATAGATGGTTGACCTGTTCCCTGGCCACCCATGACATAGTTCACTGGGGATGTAACCGAGTCCATCCGGTCCCTTGAACAAATGCTGTGGTTTTCCTGAGAAGAGTCAAAAAGTTAGAGAAAGAATATCAACCAATGTAATATGAATAAGGGTTTCAGTAATGATATAATGTGGAACTAGTAGTGCAAAATATTATACAATAACATGGTAAGGTCAAATTCTAGCATTGGATGACAGGAGGGTGGAAAGCCAAATATTATCATATGACATAACTCAAGTAGCGCACTATCATTGATTGTATGATGTCACAGTCTATTATCATAAATGTACTCCACTAACTACCATCAACATCTCTTTAACTGATCTGTGTTCAATGGCATAAATGTTTGGCAGAACTATCTGTGCCTGCTGCCAGGAATTTGCTGACACTGGTCTAAGCTAATACATCTACGTTAAGAGTTGTTGATGTAATACCTTTTCATTAATACACAAATTTTCACCTAAAATGACATCCATAAGGTATAAGATTTCATTTAATTTAGCCATCCAATAGAACAGACTTCCATCTTTCAACAGATTTTTAAAAATTAGTTAATCAAAGAAAATCAAACATTGGGGATAGCTCTCTGTATAACAACATAATTCAAAAGTGCAAGTGCTTTTAGGACACAAAACTGGATAGTACTGGGTATGGGGAATACCTGGTACTGTAAGTGGTTTTTAAGAAGAGCTCAATCCTAATAAAAGACCAACACATAAATGAGTATTGCAGAAGGTTGCCATTCTGTAATATTGCACTACTTCCATGGAGCTTTAAACTTACCAGATATAGCTATTTCACTGTTCTCTAAATTATTCTCACAACAGAATTTGGGAATTCTAACATCAATTTAAGGTTTCACATTTGACGGGGACTGCTACATAAACTTGATGTTATCATCTTTGAGATAAAAATGAAAAGAAAATGATAATGATGGTGATCAACACCATTATTTTCATAATCAAAATAAGGATATATATATAAAAATAATAAGAGTGATAACAGCAACAACAACAACAAAAGAATACCAGATCCTTACCACTGCTGGTGAAGGTTCAGTGTTTGGTGAATCTTCAGCATTTGGAGACTGATGCATAAGGAGGTCAAACAAAATGACAGAACCAAGGGAATGCCCACCCAGAGAGACGGGCCCACTGAAGGATGGATTGCGCTCACAGAACAATGTGTATAAGCGGTTTAACTCAGATGCCACAGTATCTACAATATGCTGAAAAGACATGAGATATATAGAAAGGAAAAAAAATGAATTTTCAAAAAGATATTATTGTGATAGTAAGAGTTGATACCTTAGTTATGTTTGCTTTCCAGACCAAATCTCTAGTAAATTAAATACTTCCCAGCTACCCAACATTCTATAAAATCACGTCTGATATGTCTCACCAATGATACTTCACTTTACATCATTACCTTATATAAAAAACGCCATTACAAGAATTCCTATTCCTGGTTTTATCAACAGGATAAACATTTAAGTATTAAAGCTGGTTTCTATTTTCCTGTATCATTACCAGTACCCACTTGCTTACCTGGCAGTAGATTGGGCTTGTAAAAAGGAGAACATCTAATATGGTGTCATTGGTGAATTCACGTAGCTTGGGTATTGACCTCAAGGTGATTGGCTTCAACTTCTCATCTATTCCTGTTGCATCCCCATGAAGAGCCTAGAAGGATACATTATTATATGCAAATTTGCTTAATCACACATTTCTGAAATTACAGTCATTCTTGTTTATAGAAAACTTTTCTTCCACCATTTTCAACCAATGCCTATCTTACTGCAATAAAGTGGATCAGAAGACTAATACATGCCTTGTGCCAGGATACAGGTAATATTTCAACCCTTCCAATCACTCCCATATCAACTGACTGCTTGAAGTGTGTACTCAATAACTGTTGGCCTAACTTCCGGAAATCATCAACTGGAAGAAAAATACAATATAAATTGTTATAATCTAAAATAATAAATATTTTGTTCTTGTTATCAATATTGCTGAATAAGCTATATATCTTAATTTAAAAATGGAAGAATAATGTATGTGATATCTTTACAAGACAGTCAACCTGACATCTTTTTTGTCTGTTTTCTACAGAATCTTTTTTCTTTGCTTTTTGTTTTAAAGGAGAAGTATCATTCTTAGTGGGATAAAATCCAAGAGGGTAACCATCAAGCTACAGAAATAATTTTTTGCCAGTGAGAAATTCTTTCCCAATCTGCTTAGAGCACCATCATCACCACATTGACTGTCTAAGACCAACACTGTCTTGTGCTGATGTTAGATTTTCTTCTTCTTCTCTTTTCTTGCTTCTTTTTCTAGACTCAAAAGGAGATAATAATCTATATAAAAAGGTACAACAATTTCAAATCAGACATATTATAGCCATTTATGTTCAGCAAAAATTCTAAGCTCAAGAACAAGAAGGACCAATGTCCCAAAAGTCAATTTTGAGACAATTGTCTTTGAAAGACTGCTCCGTTAACTGAATTTCAGCAAATAGTAATTCACAAAATAGATTTTATTTTCTGCAACTAATCCAACTGCATTCCATTAATCCAATCCTTTCAAAGAATTAACTTTTACATAATGAAAATCACAAAACTTTTTTATAACAAAAAAATATATGTAATATACTTTTTTACAGTAGCATTTTTAAAATACTGAAAAAAAACTACTGATTAATTGGTAAATTAAGACATTTACTACTGTTGATGTTACATCACTTCTCCTTTTTTTTTTTTTTTTTTTTTTTTTTTTTTTTTTTTTTATGGCTTAAAATTATAAATAAATAAATTTTATTTGATAATAATTCTGTAATCCATTCACTCTTTTCTTTTTTCTTTCTGTAACAGTAAATTCTATCATCTGTATACTAACAATGGCATATTAACTTTACGGAAAATATATAATATTAAAAACGGCCAACTTGAAGCTTTCTGTTCCTATGTATTTAAAATGCAGCCATTGTGTGTCAATGAGTCAAGCATTGGGATATACGATTTTCAGTGGAATTCATTGCAATGCTCTTGTGGCCTACCTACCGCACTCATGACATTAGCTATTATAGCCCATTTAGAAACAAAAATTTCCAATTTGGTGATAGGCTTATCTCAAATTTGGCTTTTTTGGATTGCGGCTCTTCTAGCTCTTGGCCATAGAACTCTGAAATTTTGTAAAAGCCTCTTTGCCAATAGTTGCAATTCCTTTGGAAAAAAAAAATTATATATATATGCATATAAGTGTATATGTGTGTGTGTTTATATATATGTATATATATATATATATATATATATATATATATATATATATATATATATATATGTACATATATATACATACATATACATATATATAAATATTATATATATATTATATATGTATGTGTGTAATATATGTAGTATGTATACTATATATATAATATATATATATATATTATATATTATTTATATATATATATATATATATATATATATTATATTATATATAATATATTATGATATATATTATATATATACATTATATATATATCTATATATATTATATATATCTATATATATAGCATATAATATATTATATATATATATATATAATACCAATATACAACATAACAATCATATACTATAACTATACCACCACACACTATAACTCATAGCATAACTATCCTACTACATACTCAACACATAACATATATAATATATATTACATATCATATCATACATACAACATATATATTAACTATCATTTCAATAACATACATCATCATATCAATACCACTACTACACTATATCATACAATACCATATATATACCATACTAATCACTACTAAATCAATCATAACTTTATATTCTCAAAATATTATATAATACGTTGATTACCATACACTTCAGCTACAATTTTTATTCCTAAATATATTATTCTATAATCAGTATATCATCATATATATATGTATTATATATATATATATATATATATATATATATATATATATATATATATATATTGCCAATGATAAACCTGATTATAGAAAATTATATGTTTAGGAAATTGAAAAAGTGTATGCTGAATGTGTATGGTTCAAAATTCACACGTATTAATATAATATTCTCTTCTGGAATTAAAGTTTTGTGTGTGTGTGTGTGTGTGTGTGTGTGTGTGTGTGTGTGTGTGTGTGTGTGTGTGTGTTGTGTGTGTGTGTTTGTTTGTTTGTTTGTTTGTTTGCTTGTTTGTGTGTGTGTTTGTGTGCGTGTGTGTGTGTGCGTGTGCGTGTGTGTGTGTGTGCGTGTGTGTGCGTGTGTGTGTGTGTGGTGTGTGTGTGTGTGTGTGTGTGTGTGTGTGTGTGTGTGTGTACATTTATATATACAATATATTGTATATATTTATATATATATATATATATTTTTATATATATATATATATATATATATATATATATATATACATGTATATATATATGTATTCAAAATAAATATAAAATATATATATACATATATATAAAATATATATATTTATATATATGTATATGTATGTATATATATGTATTATATATATATTATATATATATATATATATATTATATACATATACATATACATATACATATACATATACATATACATATACATATATATATATACATATAAATATAAATATAAATTTAATTATATAATAATATATATAAATTTTAATATATATTATTAATACACAAAATTTTCACCTAAAATGACATCCATAAGGTAAAGGATTATTTTAATTAGCCATCCAATAGAAACAGATTACATTTTCAACAGATTTTTAAAAATTAGTTAATCAAGAAAATACGAACATGGGTGATAGCTCTCTGTATAAAAACATAAATTCAAAAGTGCAAGTGCTTTTAGGACACAAAACTGGATAGTACTGGGTATGGGGAATAGCCTGGTACTGTTAAGTGGTTTTAAGAAGAGCTCAAGCCTAATAAAAGACCAACACATAAATGAGTATTGCAGAAGGTTGCCATTTCTGATATTGCACTATTCTGGAGCTTTAAACTTACCAGATATAGCTATTTCACTGTCTCTAAATTATTCTCACAACGGAATTTGGGAATTAAACATCAATTTAAGGTTTCAATTTGACGGGACTGCTACTAAAACTTGATGTTATCACCTTTGAGATAAAAAATGAAAAGAAAATGATAATGTATGGTGATCTTAAACACCATATATTTTTCATTATCAAAATAAGTAGAATATAAAAAAATAATTAAAGAGTTAAACAGCAACAACAACAACAAAGAATACCAGACCTTACCACTGTGAGTGAAGGTGCAGTGTTGGTGAATCTTCAGCATTTGGAGACTGATGCATAAGGAGGTCAAACAAAATGACAGAACAAGGGAATGCCCACACAGAGAGACGGGCCCAACTGAAGGATGGATGCGCTTTTTTCACAGAACATGTATATAAGCGGTCCTTAATCAGATGCCACAGTATCACAATATGCTGAAAGAATGAGATTATATAGAAAGGAAAAAAAATGAATTTTCAAAAAGCTATTATTGTGATAGTAAGGAGGTGATACTTAGGTATGTTGCTTTCCGACCAAATCTCTAGTAAATGAAATACTTCCCAGCTACCCAACATCATAAAAACCACAAGTCTGATATGGTCCTCACCAATGATATTCACTTTACCTCACTACCTATATAAAAAAACGCCATTACAAGAATTCCTATTCCCTGCGTTTTATCAACAGGATAAACATTTAGTATTAAAGTTGGTTTCTATTTTCCTGTATCATTACCAGTACCCACTTGCTGACCTGGCAGTAGATTGGCTTGTAAAAAGGGAGAACATCTAATTGTGTCATGGTGAATTCACGTAGCTGGGTATTGCCTCAAGGTGAATTGGCTTCCATTCATCATCTATTCCTGTTGCATCACCATGAAGAGCCTAGACAGGATACATGATTATATGCAAAATCTGCTTAATCACACATTTCTGAAATTACCAATCATTCTTGTTTATAGAAAACTTTGCTTCCACCATTTTCAAACCAATGCCTATCTTACTGCAATAAAGTGGATCAGAAGACTAATTACATGCCTTGTGCAGGATACAGGTATATTTCAACACTTCCAATCACTCATATAACTGACTGCTTGAAGTGTGTACTCAACAACTGTTGCCTAAACTTCCGGAAATCATCAACTGGAAGAAAAATACCATATAAATTGTTAAATCTAAACTAATAAATATTTCGTTCTTGTTATCAATATGCTGAATATAGCTATATATATTAATTTTAAAATGGACGAATAATGTATGTGATATCTTTACAAGACAGCAACCGACATCTTTTTTTGTCTGTTTTCTACATAATCTTTTTCTTTGGCTTTTTTGTTGTAAAGGAGAGTATCATTATTATGGGATTAAAATCCAATGAGGGAACCATCAAGCTACGAAATAATTTTTTGCCAGTAGAGAAATTCTTTCCCAAGCTGCTTAGAGCACCATTCATCACACATCGGATGTCTAAGACCACACTGTCTTGGTGCTGATGTTAGCTTTCTTCTTCTCTTTTCTTGCTTCTTTTTCTAGACTCCAAAAGGAGATAATAATCATATAAAAAGGGACAACAATTTCAAATCAGACATATTCTAGCCATTTTATGTTCAGCAAAATTCTAAGCTCAGAACAAGAAGCACCAATTTTGAGACAATTGTCTTTGAAACGAATGCTCCGTTAACTGATTTTCAGCAAAGTAGTACTTCACAAAATAGATTTGATTTCTGCACACTAATCCAATGCATTCCATTAATCCAATCCTTTCAAGAATTAACTTTTACATAATGAAAATAACAAAACTTTTATACAAAAAATATATGGAATATACTTTGTTACAATAGCATTTTTAAAACAAAATACTGCAAAAAAACCTACTGATTTAATTGGTAAATTAAGACATTTAACTACTGTTGATGTTACATCATTTCTCCTTTTTTTCTTTTTTACATTTTTTAACATTTAGGCTTTTAAAATGATAAATAAATAAATTTTCTTTGATAATAATTCTGAATCATCACTCTTTTCTTTTTCTTTCTGCAACAGTAAATTCGATCATCTGTATACTAACCAATGGCATATTAAATTTACGGAACATATATAAATTAAAAAGCCGGCACAACCTGAAGCTTTCTGTGCTATGATTTAAAATGCAGCCATGTGTGTCAATGAGCACAGATTGGGTTTTTTTGATATAAGATTTTTCAGTGAAGTCATTGCAATGCTCTTGTGGCCTACCTACCGGCACTCATGACATTAGCTATATAGCCCATTTTTTAGAAACAAAAATTTCCAATTTGGTGATAGGCTTATCTCAAAATTTGCTTTTTTTTGATTGCAGCACTTTCTAGCTCTTGGCCATAGAACTCTGAAATTTTGTAAAAGCCTCTTTGCCAATAGTTGCAATTCCTTTGGAAAAAAAAAATTATATTATATATGCATATAAGTGTATATGTGTGTGTGTTTTATATATATGTATATATATAATATTATATATATATAATATATATATATATATATATTATATATATATATATATATATCTATATATATATATATATATATATATATATATGAATATATATATGACTATGTATATGTATAGTATATGTATATGTATATGTAATGTATATGTACATATATATGTATAATATGTATTTATACATAGGTATACATACATTGATATACTATATATGATAGTATATATATATATATATATACTATATATATATATATATATATATATATATTATATATATATATATATATATATACAACCATATATTTTTTTATACATTCCATATACATATATATAATATTATATGATTATTAGATATGTATGTGTGTAATATAGTATATGTAATACGTATCTATATATAATATATGATATATATATATTTATATTTAGTTTGGTATACATATATATATATATACATGTATATATATATGCATATATATTATCCATATTATAGATCATGGATATGTATGTATATATCTTCATATATATATATATATATAATACAGCATATATATATATACATATACTAACATATATAAATATATTATATATATAAATGTACACACACACACAACACACACACACCACACAAACACACACACACACACACACACACCACACGCACAACACACACACACACACACACACACACACACACACACACACACACACAACGCTCACGCACACGACACGCACACGGCACAATACACACACAAACAACAAACCACACACCACACAAACAAACAAACAAACAACACACACACCACACAACACACACAAACTTTAATTCCAGAAGAGAATATTATATAATACGTGTGATTTTGAACCATACACATCGCATACACTTTTTCCATTCCTAAACAATAATTTTCTTAATCCAGGTGTAGCATTGCAAATATATATATATATATATATAGACTATTATATAATATTAATATATATATATCTATATATAAATATACTTTTATAATAGAATATCTATATAATATATATATATATATATATATATATATATACTATTATATATATATATATATATATATATATATATATATATATATATAGGCATATAATATATATATATATATATATAAAATATATATATATATAATAATATATATATATATATATATATATATATATAATATTTGCCAATGATAAACCTGATATAGAAAATTATATGTTAGGAAATTGAAAAAGTGTATGCTGAAGGTGTATGGTTCAAAATCACACGTATTAATATAATATCTCTTTCTGGAATTAAAGTTTTATTTACTGAAGAAAAGCAAAATATGTCACAAAATGGCTTTCAGATGCAATTATTTCATAACATTTTGTATATATATAAATCAATCTCATAAATCTAATCCTGCAATTACCAAGAAAATAACTTCACAAACTTGTTTACAACTTGCAATGTATATTCTGAAATTCTAGACATTTTGTTAAATGAGTCTAGAGCAATGCACCAGCTAAAATATACTTATTTCATTTTTTCTCTTAACCAAAAGCAATCTTAATGTCACATAATAGGCAAAAAAATAAAAAATGCTACCAGCAAGCAAAACAAATGTATTTACAAATACAAGCAGAAAAATCAGTAGCCTTACACATGGCTCAACAGGTCTTGAAGCGCAAATCCACACGATCCGTATCCGTGGACAAGAAACAAAAGATGGTCTATTTCTCTGGCTTCTCCATCAGATATATCAAAATCTTCAGTTCCTCGTTTCACTGTCAGAGGTGCCTGAGAGCCATGGTAGCGGAAAAATATTTTAAAAATCAAGGAAATACTGCATCAAATGAAGTTAAAAAAAATCTTGTCTTTCTTCTAAGATTCTAATCTTTCCAAACCTTCTGCAATTTAACAATGTCTTCAAATATTTATGTACATCAAATGCATATGTTTATAAATGACATGAAGGAAATACTGAAATAGAGAGAAGTTATCTTTTATTAGTCACAAAGGGTAAATATAGCTACAGCCTGTGAAACAAGATGTTATAATTTACATCTCATTAGCTGACAAGTGATAGGATTGGCTATTCGATTACATAATGACCTTAGGATTTAGGTAATTAATTCTTAAATTTAATCATTTTAATTTCATGGGGCAGTGACCGCTTTGGCTGGACTGACCCCTTCTTTACCAGCCACTGACACTATGTGAAACATATGTTGCTATACCAAACCAAATGTTCACTCATCACCTTTGAGTGCCTTCAGATTAGTATGTCTCTATTAACTAAACCTAAACTATTTTACTTGCCTGAGCTTAGAACGTCATCCAAGTTATCTTACCACTATCATTATTTAAAAATTATTATTGTAATGAGGAACAAAATAAAGAGAGCTAACAGCATCAAAGGAAGAATGGAATGACATGAGCATCTGGAATTATGGCTAGTCACCATCAACTGTTAAACAACAGTAATAATGTACCTTAAATAATGAGTAAATAATGTTAGTACTGTACAAAAAACCATCATAGTTGGTGGGTGTAAAAAAATGGGTACACATGATTTCAATGAACACACATAATATTAGCTGGTGTATTGCCATTTAATAGGATGTCAAGAAACCATTTACTATGCATTTCAAAAAACACCCTTCCCCTCTATGTACACTGGAATGCAAAATTGAATTTGACTCTTAGCATGGGGTTGTAAATCAAAACATACTTTTCGGAAGAAGAGGTTAAGATGGAAAATCTCTCCATTGCTACAAACATTCCATATATTGTTTTAAAAAGATGTGGAGAATAAACATGCATTTTCAATGTTACATTTTTGCAAGACCAAAGTGGTTGGCTGCAGTTAATGGCATGCTACTTAGACATTTTAATTCTTGCTTGTTATTCTCTTTTACTGCTGAATACAACTACAAATACAAATAATAATAATAATAATAATAATAATAATCATAATAATAATAATAATAATAATAATAATAAAAAAACCAAAAAAAAAAAAAAAAAAAAAAAAAAAAAATGGAGGATCAAATAACAGATATGATGAACTTACATTGACGGAGATCCAGTAGGAAAGTCTCCCTCAACACCTTGTTGATAGTTGAAGTCATGAGTCGAGTGGACGTGAATCATTTCTGTCACAATCATGAGTCAACCTGTTATGCCAGCGGCCAGATATTACTGCATCGCGAATCCTCCTAAAGAAAGAGAGAATGCAGACATCTTTAGAAGATTAATAACAAAAAAATGTCTGCTTAGTCTTTCAATAAGATAAACAAGGACAAAACGTTGAGAAAACACAAAATGTTACAAAAAAAAAAGTATTACTTAAACTGCCCCCAAACTTGGGAAACTTTATAAGTTCTTGATTACATACACTCATACCTTAGAGGGGTACTAAATAAAATCACACAATTCACATAAAAAGAAGCATTTCATTCATTCACTCACTAATACTAGCACACCCACATCCACAAGCGTAATGAAAAATGTCAATGCTCTCACCTCTTTAATTTCTCTGCCACATCTTCCTCATAAGGTAGGGTTGCATTCTAGGCGGGCCCTTCTTAAACCAGCTACAAGTCGCACTGGGCAGGGGTCACATCATCCCAAAACACAGCTCTGCGCAACATTTCACTTATACACACATCGTGGCGACCACCATCAGTTGCCAAGATTGTCTGTGCTACCTTTGCATGAGAAAAATACGAAAGCTAGAATTAAAAAAAAATAAAAACAAAATAAAATAAAATAAATAAATAAACGAAAGAAGGAAAGAAAGAAGACAAGGAAAAGACATGATAGACTGACAGACAGGATGAGTAGACAGATTGTCAGGATGGATATTACAGGAAAGTATGATGAGCAGACTGAGATCGGAAGGAAAGCGGAACAACTTGCAGACTTAAATCAGTTAAGTGAAGCACCAATGAACAAAATAGGGGAAATACCCAGTAGTATTTACTTTGTATCATATTTCTTATCTATATACATTTTTTCTGTGTCTCATACTTCAAGAAAGGACAAGGTCCCCCCCCTTTTAAAAATCCTGTAATCTTGAATTTACTATTCAAAATGGCAAAACAGAGCAAGACAAAGGTACTAGCCCCGACACATGGGGCTGATGGGTCATTGTTTCTCCTCTTCCTTAGTGTGATTACATAAATAAACACATCTCCAGACAATTAGTATTCAATGCTCAATGAACTGGCTTCAGTATCTGTGTAGTTTCAATATCTTCCAAGAAGTGCCAGTATGTACCTCAAGATTCTTTCAAAAGGTTTCTCTGATACAAAAAGACATTCAACTTTCTCTGTAAAATGAAATCACAAAATAGAAATGTCATATAAGATACCATGGCTCAACTCCTGGAACTAACCTGTTCGATGAGCATCTTCCAAGTTAAAGGAATCTGTAAAGCTGAATGGCTTCCATATGGGAGGCTGGCCAACTGCATAGAACCAATGATGCATCACTGGGTGGTACATGCCATCCTGACTTGGTGGATTACTAGCCTATAACAGAAAAGTCCAATATTATTTTGGAATACAGTGGATGAAAATAACACTTATCTAATTATCAATTTCATAATTTACCAGTAACTGATTACACAGGTATGTATATCAGTATACCTCACCCCTACAATCCAGATGATGTGACTATCACATCATGAAAAATTTTGGCATGAGGAGTGGATGACATGAACATGTCATGGGAAAATTTGACTGTTGTCAGGGGTGACAGGAACTTGCTATCTAGAAAATTTCAGCTGAAGGCCAGGGTGATGGGAATGACTGCCATGAGTGCACAATTTAGGCCTTTAGACAGGCTTTTACAATATTTCCATAAATGAGTGAGTGTGGAATGTACAATCTGTAAGCCATGCATGGAAGAGCACCAGCTCCAGGGAGGATGCTATTTCCATGCTCAGGATCCCATTCCTGCCTGCCATGACTGGTGGTGTAGGTTGTATTACAGAAAACTGAATGTTGTGAAAAAAATAAAAATATGACACAAATAGCAATTTTCCTTATTTTCATTATTATTGCACTACATAGAGAGATGATTTGGAGTCTGTGCAAGGAAAGTAGTCTATTACTATCTAGATAAAGCAAATCATCTGATAAATATAGATGCTGGAAAATGGCAGAAAAAGAGAAAATAACACTGCAAAGGGGAGGCATGGAGTCTTGTCACTGAACATAAATGTTTCTGTGCCCTTAGCCTACAAGCCTAAGCTGCTCAAGTAAGCCTAATGCCTGTATTTTGGGCCATATAATGGCAGAATCTGGATCCAGTGAGTTGATAATTTACTATATTATTAATCCCTTTGATCCAGATGACATGAAAATTTGGCTGTGGGCCGAGGTGACATATAGTGAGCTTTTTTGCTAAAGGCCAGGGTAATGGGAAAGGCTCAACATGAGTGTACATGTGATTAGCCCCAGTGGGCATTTAGAAAGTTTTTTTTGCATTATTTCCATTGATAAACAAGTGTGAGTGGATGCTTCATGCACAAGGTGATGTGAAGCAATGGTGTGGTAGCCTAGATAGTGTTAAGTACTTGCATGCCTTCTCACTTGCAGCTGCCACCACTGGCTAGCCTAGTGCGAAAAAGGGAGCAGCTCTGCATAAGCCTCCCCTGCCAATTCACAGCCTCTCCGTCATCAAGACTTCTGCAGTGCCTCCTCAAGGCCACCAATGGGTAATTGGGCACCTTGCGGTCCCAGGCTAAACTGTGAGGGATCTCGGAGCAGCAGGAGGGCCCCAGGGTGGTCGGTGGTTGCCTAGCAGAAGGACCAAGATAGTGTCGAAAGGCCTGTGAGACTGCCAGTTTTGCTCTTATGAAGCGAAAAATGGATGCTATCTAGTGCTTTGGAGTTATAGTCTCGATGCTTTTTTTTCAAACAAGTCCCTTTTGCCAGCTCATGGGGTTACGTTGGCTGGACAAACGTGTCCAACTGTG
>NC_051411.1:17713734-17744051 GCF_015228065.2 Penaeus monodon
CACGAGAACGAGAGAGAGAGTGTGTGTGTTGTGGTGTGTGTGTTGTGTGTGTGTGTGTGTGTGTGTGTGTGGTGTGTGTGTGTGTGTGTTGTGTTTGTGTGTGTGGGTTGTGAGAGAGAGAGAGGGAGAGAGACGAGAGAGAGAGAGCGAGAGAGCTGATGAGAGAGAGAGAGAGAGAGAGAGAGAGAGAGAGAGAGGAGACGAGAGAGAGAGAGCGAGAAGAGAGAGAGAGAGAGAGAGAGATTGAAGAGAGAGAAGAGAGAGAGAGAGTGAGAGGAGAGAAGGGGAGGGAAGAGGAGAGGGGGGAGAGGAGAGGAGGGAGAGGGAGATGGAGATGGAGAGGGAGAGGGAGAGGGAAAAGGGGGGGGGGAAGAGAGAGAGACGACGTATGATTAGAGAGAGAGAGACGAGAGAGAGAGAGAACGAGAGAGATGAGAGAAAGAGAGAGAAAGAGATGAGAGAGTGAGAGAGATGAGGAGAGAGGAGAGAGAAAGAGAGAAAGAGAGGAGAAAGAGAAGAAGAAAGACGTTGCGCGTTCTCTCGAGATTGAGAACGATGTTAGAGAAATAAGAGGCGAGAAAGAGGGAGGAAAAGAGAGAAAGATAGGAGAAGAAAGAGGGTGCTCCGGATTGAGGAGGAAAGAGAAAAGAGTGAGACGTGAGAGAGGGGAGGGGAGAGGAGAGAGGGGAGAGGAGAGAGGGGAGAGGAGAGAGGGGAGAGGGGAGAGGGGAGAGGGGAGAGGGGAGAGGAGAGAGGAGAGAGGGGAGAGGAGAGATAAGGGAGGGGAGAGAGAGGTTAATAATATTAATAATAAATATTTAATATCCTCAAAAATGTCAGTCCCATACAAATACTTATTTATATAAATATTGCTGTAAAACATTGAGCCTACATCTACCAGATTTTTTTCTTTTTTCTTTTTTGAATTGTCTTGAAAGTAAAGGGGAAAATATAGTATGTTTTGTGGTATACACTATAAGATAATTCACAAGCCTACCTCAACAAAATCTACGCACTATCTTTTAACCTGCACTCTTAACTTACCTTTTTGATCTGCTCCATTTGAAATTTGAATATTTGGAGAGAATCCTGTTGGGGGTGGCCCAACGACAGAGTTAAGAGCTGGTGAAACAGAGGGCTGTATTCCTCCTGAAGGTGTAGAGGCAGGAGGGATGGGAAGCACACTGCTGATTGGTGCTATAGGAGGTGGACCAAGGGGTGGCAAGCTTAGTGGTGGTCCAGTTGGTGGCCTCACAGGTGGATCCAAAGATGTTGGGCGAGACAAAGGAGGGTCCACTCCTGGGAAACTGGAGGTCATGGGTCTAGGAGCAAAGGGAAGCTGTGAGGTCCCTGGAGTTGGGTTGACTAATGGTGCTACAGAAGATAATGGTTGGATTCCTGAGCTGACAGGAGATGTTACATTGTGGTGTAGTGGGGGCCCAGGGCCAATCCCTGAAGTGCCTGATGGTGGAAATATAAGATCTTGACTGGCTTCTGTCCCAGTCTGTAACTTGGCTGCATCTCCTTCACCTGCTCCTTGACCTAGGAAGCTGTCAGCCTCCTCCACATCTGAAAATAAGCATTATCAGAAATTAGTAAATAATACTTGAAACACTTAGACTGAAGGCCAACAATCTTAATTCCAATACAACTGTGACCCAGTATCAAACAATTATTGAGGTCTTTGTGCTCTGCTAATCAATTATATTCTGGTAAGACACAGCCTTGTCTAGGACATTATTTGATGATAAATTCACAGTGGTCTACAAACTCTGTAATGGGATATCATACAGGGCAATATTTTTTGGCCCTTGACAGAGTATTTCCAGCATTGAGACCATTGCCACACATGAAAGAGACATGTAGATGTCTTGTAAAGATTTACAGGCTTTTCATCTTTGCTATCAAACAATTATATATTTACACAATATGTCTCAAAATTCAATGATCTAGTGATTTAATGTAGTGTTCCCCTTATCCTACAGTCTGTATGTGTCCAAAGCTGTAACTAAATCCAGTGATTTAATGTAGTGTTCCCCTTATCCTACAGTCTATATGTGTCCAAAGCTGTAACTAAATCCAGTATCATGGAAATGGCACCAAAACTGAAGAATCTGACCTTGCCATCTGAAAGAACATAACATTCCAAGACACTTTTCTTCTATAGCATTTTCTCTGCAAACTAATAATATGGATAGAAAGGATGAAAATCTCGAAATTTCCAGCCGCTCCTGTGTACTCCTCCAGCAATGAGAGAAAATGACAAAAGAATTGGATGGAATTGTAACAGATGACATAAGCAAGGGAAATCAAATAATGCCAAGGGGAACTGCACTTGGCTGTGATGTACTGATAGACATTAGTGACTAGTCTAATAGAACCAGTAATATCTGTAATAGAAAATCACATGACAATAGAAGCTGGACCCTAGGGAAGTCTGCTGAAATTCAAATCAGTTTCATCATGGCTTACCTATGTGTAGTGCTGAAAACAATGCTTTGCCTTTCATATTCAAATTATGTTGACAATAATGAAAAAGAGCAGTGAATGGTGGTCACAATTACCACCAAAAGCAAGAGCAAAGATACTGACGACTCTCAAGCTGGCATTCTAGTTTTATTGGTCCAAGTAAGAAATTATTGATATGAGATCCAGATATTAGCCTTGGCTCTATCTTGCCAGAACATATGAAGTGAAGGTTTTGTAGACAAGGTAACTAGATTAAAGTTGTACCTTGATCATTCCCTTTTATCCCACAATTTCCCTGATATTTGTGATAGTTGTGATTTGTTTATGATGTGAATGAGTGCTAGAAAGCGGGATAGGGGGAAGAGACCCCTATATACCATCAATGTGCACCACCAAGAGGTAAGTGCCTCCCTTGATCTATCCTGCCCCAAAAAAGTGAATATTTTGCAAACAGCCCCCATCATGTTCTCCCTAACTATCAGGGTTAATATTGTAGCTTTGTTTGTGACAGGAATTACCACTAGATTTGTTTAAAAGCCTATGAGAGATATAAGCATTAGGTGTCATCTCCAAATATACTCTAAACTCTCTTTGGTTTCCTTGCAAACAGAAGTTTGTTCTCCTAAAATCACATGATATCCTTAAGTCACATTAAAATGCAAAGCTATTTTCACTTAATATATATATATATATATATATATATATATATATAATATATATATATATATATATATAATATATATATATATATATATATATATTATATATATATATATATATATATATATATATATTATATATATATTATATATATATATATATATATATATATTATATATGTATATGTATTATATGTATATATGTATAAGTATTATATGTATATATATATATATTATATATATATTATATATATATAAATATATATATATATATATATATATATATATATATATATATATATATATATAATTATTTATTATTATTATTATTTAGAAATATTAACAAGATCTAAATTCACTGAAATAAGGAAAGTAATTTGTATGGCTTAGAATAATGTACATTTGAGAACAAATATCTGTCTTACTAATAGGTAACTATGAAATTCTGCTGTGCAGGAAAAAATTAAGATCCTCCAAAAAAGTTTCACTCGCAGCAACAATGACGTTATCAATATGCTCAGCTTTATCAGGACGTAGCGTAATCGGAGGATGATTTTACCATTTGAGACATTCTGCGCCTCATTTTGAGATGGTGGAATAAGTACTGCCGGAGTAGGAAAATTATCAAAGGCAGTGCTGCTATTTGCTGAAAACAGCAGAGGATTGACAGTTTGTCTGTTGGCCATCTTTCGTGGCCGGAGATGACGTCATTTCATGTTGACAATAACAATAGGGATCATTAGTATAATATGGAAGGACATAAATGATAATGGTAATGGGGGGAAATCAGCCATAAAATAGATAATGTACTCCAATTTTTATTTCTAAAAATGAAACACTGAAAATTTCTACATAGATATCAATAAGGCAGACATGAGAAATAAGAGAGGGAGAGAGAAAGAGAGAGAGAGGACAGGCAAACAGACAGATGGAGATAGATAGACAGACAGACAGATAGATAGATAGATAGATAGACCGACAGATAGATAGATAGATAGGTAGATAGAGAGAGAGAGACAGAAAATTTTCTGCCTAGTGGCGAACCTCCCTGATTTTTGGTCTGTGAATTCCCACAAACCAAAAAAAGAATGTGTTAGGCATCAAACGTTATATAGCATTATGATAAACTACTGTGGCAAAAATGGTAAAAATTAGTTAACGATTAGGATAAAAAGTATGATTGTAAAAATGGTAAAGGTGGGAGATCAAATGGAGTACGAAGAGGCTGAGAGCAATTAGATCTAATGTAAAGTATCTATGTGTCTGAGGAAGGAAGAGGAACACTGTATGAGGAAAGCTGCAAAAGAGCCAGTATGAAACAATCGCTGGGTAATATGGGTAGAAATGGTAGTTAGAGAAATAGGAGAGGGATCCAGAGAATGAGATACGGGGACAGGGGAAGGTAGTGAAGTATCAGGAAGAATGTCTGGAGAGAAGGGATCCGGATAAGAATATTGTTGTGACACGAGAGAGTCATGTAAGCATCCAGGTGGGAGTGGTAAAGATAATGGGGAAGGAAGGAGAGGATTTTTTTTTGGGGGGGGGAGGTAGAGGTGTATGAGGAAATTGAGGAGGGTGAATATATCATCGGCAAACACTCTGAATGTAGAGCGAATAGGAATAGAGAGATTTGGGGGTGGATGAGGCAGCTTTTGGGCCATGTTTAGAAAGTTTGGGATGTCTTCAAGAGTTTCTGGAGGGGAACAGGGTGAGAAGGTATGAGAAATAAAAGTTTTCTTGTGAGGAGAAGAGGGGATATATATCCGAAGAGCAAAGGAAAAGGTGGGTGTTGAACATGTGTAGGAGATGGGGTGGAACCTTTAAATTGTCTAGAGTGAGAAGGAGGAAGGGTAGCCATCGCGGAAGTGGTAGAGATTGGAGTGTCTGGATTTAGACTGGAAAAGGGAATTTGACAGAGATAGAGGGAGTAGGGGTAGGATGGTTCGGGGGAGATGCTAAGACATCTTGAAAAGATGGGAGAGAGTAGAACAAAGGACAGTTTTGGAATAGGTAGATAGAGAAACACCTCATCTGCGTATTTTCTGTTTCGCTTCACGCAAAGTGAGGTCTATTTTGAACCTGAGAACTGCTATCTAGATTCGAGCTTGTATGCAGGACAGCTTCTATAAAATACATTATGGGAGCCACCCAAATTGGCACACGTGTGTGACTGAGCAGAGCAATCTGAACGGTCACGACCAGGTTGGGCACTGAGGGGGAAGAGCTACAGTGTTTGGCTGGGTGGCTAAAACGCCCAACATTTCTGACATTGACGAGAAGGGAAGGGGTCATACAGGGAAAGGCACTCCACAATATAAACTTCTGGGACGACCCTTTTATGTATTTTTTGGCCATTGACACTTAGGCAGACAGTTCACCGGATTATTTGGAGGGTATAGCACGGCAGTTCTTTCCTGAAACGATGTAGCACAACAGCCAGGTATCTTGCAGAAGGTGTATTTTGTACTACAGGGAGACATCAACCTTAATGTGTCAGGCTTTATTGTGTGATATACTTTGTGATGAAATTATACCATAAATATATTATAAGAGACAATTCATCATCTGTCATCATTTCAACAAAGACCTTAATTACTTCTAACGTGAATACTATATAATTTATATATATATATATATATATATATATATATATATATATATATATATATATATATATATATATATATAAAACCCTTCTATTTTTCCTTAATCTCGGAGTTCTCTTTTAGTCTATGATTCAAAGAGTCAAAGAGCAGAAGCACCACAAAATGCATAAAATTACAGTGCACTGAATGTTGTCCCTCATTATCTCCTATCGTTTCAGACTTCATGTAATTTTTTTTCTTCTAGGGTTAAGTTCTCATGAGTCCAGTGATATTCCTTGTAAGACGCTCTAATTTGTTCATATAAACTTTTTGTTGGACTGGTTGGGCAATGATAGGGTGCTCCCTGCGACTTGATAATTTATTGATTAAGAGTACAGCATATTGGTAAACAATGATAACAAAGCTAGGGACAGCACTTTGGCGAGGGCGTGCCGGGGCCTAACCAAGAGGTCTCGGCTAGAGATGGTGACGTAATGGCTAGGGGATTCGTCCTGACTAAGCAGTTCCAAGCGCAGTATAACAGGTTCAGAGTACATGCCGCATGGGTCATCGCAACAGACGCCATTTTGAACGCAATGGCTTTGCACAAAAGTATGCAGTACTGGTCTTACGCCACTCTGCCAGTCATAGGCAGTATATTCTTTTCCGTTGCTTTCTCCGTAACAACTACTCAGCAGCTACTTGGAGTGACCACTTATGCACAGTGTCAACTTTTTAAAATCTGCTTACATGTGGTAAATAGCATCTCTGGTGTAAGATCCTGACAAAGGTATCTTTATTTTGTAAGTAAGTCGTTTCGCGATCAATTCTTGAATCTTCTCACATGTGATAGTAGTTCCTGATAACACAGTTGACAAACGTAGTTGCATCATTTCAATTCTAAGAAGGAACTATATACAAACAAGCATTAGCTCTGAATATTCGTGAGCGTTACTAGCCTACTTTTGACTAATATAGCTTATGGAGTTATTGTTCATGAGTGAATTTTCTAGTGTGTGCATCCTCATCTTCCTTGTAAACAGCAATCCAACCATAGCAGACTGTTGGTTTGGCATCTACTATTTGGACTGGTCTATATCTCTTTATGGAGTGATTGTTGTGGGTGTGAGTGCCCATAGGTATGGCTGGGTGCTGAAGTTGGAGATAGGACTGGGCAGCCCTTGTGTTGCTACTGCTGTTGTCGTGTTCCACTGGAGGATTGGGGAATGCTGATCTTGATTTCCAGATATGTGGTTAATGTACACGTGCGCTGTGTCAGCGTGCAGGGAACGAGGGCAGCCCGCTGTCCAATGAGTGGGCACATGGCTGTGGACCTGGTGTGACCCAATCTGGGAAACTAGGTGAACTTTAGGTTGCGGATTCGTCCTCCCCCTCCAGAGAGTGAACTAAGCGAGCAAGCGAAATACCATGGCATGTCACTCCGTGGGTCACCAGTATAGTATATTGTTGGTTTGACATCTACTATTTGGACTGGTCTATATCTTTTTATGGAGTGATTGTTGTGGGTGTGAGTGCCCACAGGCATGGCTGTGTGCTGAAGGTGAGCCGACGGGGGAACCGGTAGGCTCCCCAGTCGGCTAAGGACTGGGCAGCCCTTGTTCGTTCGTTTGTAGGATTGTCTTAGTTCCCTCAGAGAAAAGTTAACATCTGAGTTATCGGGTTTAACTGCCCTTTCTCAGATATGAGCAAGTTTGCCTGGTTGTTGGCGTTGTTGGTTTGCCCTCAGTTCAGCTGGCAGACTGTTGCTGCACCAGTCTGTTTGCTTCTGATTGAGGGTCGTGGTGTGTGCACTTCATATATGGCACTGATAGGTCTGGCTTCAAGCACTTCCACATTTTCACTTGGTGGGGGTTCATTGCTTCTAAGACCGTGGGCTAAGGCATTCTGAAAGGCTTGCCAGTGACGAAGGTGAGGTCTAGGCCCCCTCCTTTGATATACCTTGGCTCTTGGCTGTTGAGAATAACGGTCTCGGGGAAAGTCTCAAGCACATTGGCTATCCAGTGCCATGCAGGGAGCTAGGAGGGGTGGTGTGCATTGAAGTCTCCCCCAATGATCACTCGGTCTTGTGCTGCAGTAGCACAGACCTGGCTGATGACTAAACTCCTACAGCCTGGCTTGCTGTACACATTATACAGACTGAGTGGACCCCCAGCCAGGTGAATCTCAACAGCAAGAGATTCAACATCCTCTCCACACTGTGGTGCATCAGCTATTGCAGAGCAAGGGATTGTTGCTCTGACTAGGGTGATCAAGCCTCTTTTGCCAGCTGTGCTTGGCAGCATAAAGACATGATACCCTGAGAAGTAAACAGTCCCTTCTATCAATGTCTCCTGGAGCATGACAATGTCAATGTTCCTTGATCGCACTATTGCGTGGAGGATGGCATTCTTTGTAGTGAAGCCATCAATGTTCCATTGTAGTGTGCTTAGATTGTCATGGTGTCACTTGGTGATAGTTACATCAGAGACGTCTTTATATTCGGTTTCAGAGTCAGTTGTGTCGGAGTCTGACACCTCCATTATAAAGTCCTTGCTGGTTGAGGGATCTTCATCTATTTTTGGGCTGCTTGTCAGGCTAACCATGGGTCCACTGGGAGGTGGAGAGCCTTTGGTAGCTCTGACTTTTGTGAGTTTGGCTTTACTCACTTCAGGCTTTGTCTGTGTATCTTGCCTTTGGTAGCTCTGACTTTTGTGAGTTTGGCTTTTCTCACTTCAGGCTTTGTCTGTGTATCTTTTCTCTTTGCTGACTTTACCTGAGTAAGGTCAGCTTGTTCTGGCACTGGCTACACAGATTCAGCCTGTTCTGGCTCTGCCTGTAAGGGTGTGGCCAGGGTTGGGGTGGGGAGGGGAGTCTTGTCCTGGGGTGAGGGTGGGGCTGCTTTTGGCTCTGTTCAGCTTCCTCCCTTTTAGGGCTGCAACAGTCTGAGTCATTGCCGTCATGGCGAATGTGGCTGCCTTCTCCGCCTCCTCACTCAACCTCCCCAAAGCTGTTGCTACTGCAGTGACTACAGCAGTCAACAGGAGAGTCATATCTTCCTTGTCAAAGAGGAGATTATCGTCTCTTTAGGAGGCTTTTGCTTTTGCAGTGTTCTTTGAACCTTTATTCCTGTGATTCTTTTTCTGCATTTTAGAAATGGTGGGAAACTTTTTATTGGAAATATCCAGTGTCAGCTGTGGAGGGGTTTCCTTCCTCTTAGGAGGTTCGGAAGTCTTTTCTCTTTTGTTGTCACCAGACATGGGTGCATGGGGTAGCAGGAACAAAGTCTGGTCTCTTTTTAGCAACCTATTGTTGCCTGAGGGCCACGTCTTTCCTGGCAGAGCAAACCAGGATCCAGGTGTGATGCCCCTTGGCACAATTGGGACATTTAGTTCTTGTGTCCCTTTGGCCTTCCTTATATGCTTTGAGGCACCACATTTAGGCTTGGCCTTGCAGCTAGCCAGGTGATGACTGTATCTTTGGCACTTAAAACACCGAATTGGCTCAGGTACATATGTTCTTAGGCTAAAGGAGCCCCGGTTACCCAGATCAAGGGTAGTGATTGGGGTTCCTTTCAAGGTCACCAGGACCGTCACTGGGAAGTGTCCATGACCTGTGGGTGTGATGTGATCAGATCCACATCATGTGATAGTGAGAAGCGAAGTAGCACCATCTTGACTCTCCTATCGTCTGGATTCAGTGGTGAGACACACACTTTCCTTCCATCATTAATCTCCTTGGTTTCCAGCAGGAAATTCCGGGTAGCTTGGTCTTTGGGCATAATAATCATGCCCTGGTCTCTGGCAACCCAGATTGACAACCAGATTTTTCGCTGCATCTCCAATGCTCTTACCAGTTGGTAGGCATTGTCGAAGTCTTCAGGTTTAGAGGGAACCTTAAACTATGGGAAATGCCTAGGGGGTCCAGACTCTCTCTCAGAGTCTGTCTGCGGCCTGGGTCATTTTGGACTGCCCTTTTGGCTTAAATTCTGGGCTACGGGCGTGGGAGCAGCAGCTGTTTCGGCTGGTTTAGCTTGTGCTCCCATCTCGGTCAGGGAGGACATCTGGGGGCTATTCAGAGGTCTCCCTGATTTGGCCGAGAGTCCATCTGCTGGATAATCTCATGGAGAGGCATTTTTTTGGCTGATGTCGTGTCCATTTCAGCAGCAGGTCTCACAGAGTTAACCCGTGCTTTGCATTTTCTCTTGCCACTAGAAGCCATGTATAGCTTCAGAGTGACTGCCATAGTCTGGGCCTTGCACGGTTCGTCATTTATATCTCTTTGTTGTGGGGGGTTTGTAGGAATGTTTGCCATAATATAAGCAGTTCTTTCACCCTCTCACGCCCCTACCCACCACCGAGTCCAGCAAGGGGAAGCTGTATGTTAGAACTAATGGCTAACAGCCACAGGGGTGGTGAGAGGATATACAGCCAATGGCCGTTGTACTGCCACTCAGGGGACCAGTGTGAGTGCCAATGGCAACATTGACTGCTTGGCCCTAGCCTCCCGAAGGAGACCAGCCAATTGATTTGACCGGGCTAAGATCAGACCACCCATCTTGCTGGAATAAGGGACCAAAGAGGTGTGTTGTAAGCCACAGGCATTGCTCAACCCCCAGGACTCCCGTCTCACCAGCGCAGAGGATGCTATGCACGGCAAACACATGGGTAGGTGTGAACCCCTGGGGAGAGACCAAAGGGGATACCCTTCCACCTACAAGATAGACATCATTGTTTGAAACCTTTTCTTCCACCTTCTCCAGTGAAACAGCCACGCAAAGTCTGTGTCACCTTAAAGAGGGAGCTTTAGTCCTGTACCTCAAAGAGGAGGTTTCAGTGGCAGGACCACGAGTGGCAGCCCTTGTGTTACTGCTGCTGTTGTCATGTTTCAGGGAATGCCGATCTCGGTTCCGGATTCTGTGGCTTAAATACACTCTACATTATACACAAACGACCTTCCAGACCCCACACACAGACTCATTCACTATCCTCTATGCTGACGACTGTACACACAATGAGCTTTCAGGTGTCATTCAACGCATCAATGATGAACTGACAGTCTCGAGATGGGAGCATAAATGGTGTATCAAGACTGGTGGACACCACAATCACTTGGTCAGCATACTTTCCCTCCGCACCGAGTCATCCGCCACAATCACCTCACTCAGCACCAATGAAGCCTCGCTTGGCCTAATTACCTCTGCACCAGTGGTGGGATGCTGTCAGTGAGGTCTGCGCTGATTCGCCATGACACGGGAAAGTGGGGTGCAGCCGTTCGGCCAACCAGCATACTCGGCCGCTGACCCCACATCTCCCGCATGCTTGCCAAAAATTAGACAGGCTACTCTGCACCTCTGAGTTTATCTCTCCTTCCACTCAAGGCCTAGGCCCCTTCATTAAGCCAACCTAGGTTTCTTTAACATTGGTGACTTCAAACGACATGAACATTGATCCAGCTACCCTTTTCACTGAAGTGAATGCCACCTCCAACTGCCTCCCACTCTTCTTGCTAAATGTAGCCCTCACATGGTTTTGGCGAGCCAAAAACCAGTTCAGGCTCAAGAACATAGTTAAGGCGACCACCAAAGCAGACTGCGTCGTATCCATCTTGCCCAAAGAGGTTTTCCACTGGTTAGCACCCTGGTTAGATAGCCGGCCAGATGACGCTGAATCCGACAGGCTGAAGCAGACCCACCCATTACTCTCATTGCCCGTCCTACACCCAACCAGGACTGGACACAACTAATTTTGTTTTTCTCCGTGAGGATGCCCACCGTCAGCCGCTTCCTGCCCTTACAAAATTCCTTTCAGGATCCTTTAGTGCTCCGCCAGAGTTTTCAGGCTACAGCTCGATGGACGCATTGACTAGGTTCAACATGAAGCATCTTAAACCACCATACATTAGTGCCTCAGACCATGATGACGCTACTTACATGAGATTCGGACGCCATTCTTTCCCCTGCATCATCCTCGACCTGTAGTCCTTCCTTCCTCGATAGGGGGAGGCATTGTGGCGGACACCACAATCACTTCACTCGGCACCAGCGTAGCCTCGCTCGACATAGTTTCCCTCCGTACCGGCAGTGGGATGCTGTCAGTGAGGTCAGTGCTGATTCGCCACGATGTAGGAGAGCTGGGTACAGCCGTTCGGCCAATCAGTGTACTTGGTCACTAACCTCACATCTCCCAGATTGTATTTATGCTGCATGCTTGCCAAGTCCTGGTCCTGCCACTGGAACCTAGTCTTAGAGGTGCAGGACTAGAGCTCCCTCTGTGAGGTGATACAGTCTTTGGGTGGCTGCTTCACTGAAGAGGGAGGTAGAAAGGGTTTCAAACAATGATGCCTATCTTGAAGGTGGTAGGGCATCCCCTTTGGTCTCTCCCCGGGGGTTCACACCTACTCACGTGTTTGCCGTGCATGGCATCCCTGTGCTGTGGAGTCCTGGAAGTTGAGCGATACCATGCATGAGTACACCCTGCAGCTAGCAACACGCCTCTTTGATCCCTTATTCCAGCAAGATGGGTGGTCTGATCTTGGCCCGGTCAGATCAGTCGGCTGGTCTCCTTCGGGAGGCTAGGGCCAAGCAGTCAGTGCCGCTGTTGGCACTCACACTGGTCCCCTGAGTGGTGGTATAACGGCCATTAGCTGTGTATATCCCCTCACCACCCCTGTGGCTGTCTGACATTAGTTCTAACATACAAATTCCCCTTGCTGGATTCGTTGGTGGGTGGGGGTATGAGAGGATGAAAGAACTGCTTATTTTTGTGGCAAACAGTCACATAAACCCCCAAGGGCTTTCAGATTCTCTAGGTCCCAAGGTTTTTGTGGTCGGTAAAGAGAGCGATTTAACTCTTCCATGACAAGCTCATCCTTGGCTCTTGCGTGATACCCTGTTTGTTTTGCACAAACATTTCTTTGTCGTCGTGACTCTAATTCCTATAGCTTTTCTTTACTATATGTATTTTTCGGCATTGGGATAACTCACTGCATGAACTGGACCCCATCTTCGAGCTCGTGCTCGGACGTAGGCAGACCTTTACCTCCCGCAGGGAAGGGTGTGTCTGGGGGGCCTTAACGTGCCTGCTTTACTGTGCCTGTGAGTTGCCTTTCTTTGCTAGGGACTGGTATGGCAGACCATGTTATGACTGCCACTCTAGAAAATTTTCTATAGGAAACGAATAGGCAGGTAGGGGCCCCTCTTCTTTATGCCTTCAACCACCTGCATAATTAGCACTTGCTAGACAATACCTGACCTGTCATCTTCACCCAAGCTAAGGCATGACCATGGGACATGTCATCAAATTAGCATATACTGGAGAGTCCATCTCTTGTGAGGTGGCTCTCCTGAAGATCTTCACACTCACTGAGGCGGCGGCCACACCTCTTTAAGATCCACAATGGTTTCAAAGTGACAGTAGCCAAACCCGAACAACTGATTCCATTCCTCTCGACCGAAGGCCAAAGAAATTTAAAAGAACGTGGTTTCAATCCTGTCCCCTCACCGGAAATGAAGACAAAGTGCATGGTCGTGGCCAAAAAGATCGACAGGACGATCCTCCCACGATTGTGTGAATCTATCGGCCAGGAAGTATCCGCCAAGAATGGTGTCACTGTCCTTGATGTTTACAAGCCTCCCGAGTCACGAATCCTTAAGATTCGTGTCTCTGCCCCAGAGGAAGCCCAGAAACTTCTTGCACGTGGGATCATGATGTTTAATACATCGGCACCAACCTATAATATAGAACTATAGTGCTTTATCCCCATCGAACACAAACCCAATAATTGCTGTTAAATACCATGTAAAGAACTTTGCAAACATCGTCCCCATCATGTTACAAAGGAAACAGCTTCCCCAGCATTGTTGTCCCAGTGGAGATCTTCAAAGACGACAATTTATACATCCCTGAATATGCCACAACACAAACCACAGCAACTGAGGTGACAAACACTAACCCAGAGCCTCATTGCTCCACACAAAGACACCTCGTTTTGCAACCAGCACCACAACGAAATCTAGAAGAAACTACACAAGCACTTAACACTACAAAAAACACTGAACACAAACGCAAAGAGATCTCACCACCAAACAAGCATGCCAAAAAAGACAAAAAGGATCCCCTAGTCCCGCAGCCTCGATGTCATCGTATGGATGACACCATCTTGATCGACGTCAAGCCCGTTTCCGGAGCCGAGGAAGAGCTCCTTCTCCCCTTGGAGGGAGCCGTTGCTGTGCTCCCTTCTAGGGGGCGCTTGGGACAGCGCGGAAGTATTGGGAATTGGTCCGCCGATTCCCAGGACTTCCACCCTGTGTCCAGCTCGCAGGACTCAAGGAACCGTCGATCGAGGCTCGATTACAGAACCGCTACCGGGATCAGGTAACGCCACACAAGGTGAACCCAGGTGCAATGGGTCTACCCTGAGTGGCAGTGACTTCTTCGTTCAGGCAAATCTAAGGTCATTTTTTCGATCTGTAATATTTTTTACGACTTTCTAGAACAAGAACGCCCTGATGTGGTCCTACTGAATACTATATTCCATCACCAATGGCTATAGAATTCGGCACTATGGTTACACATCTAAGCAATCAGGGGACGGATTGCAGATGGGATGCTGTATCCTCATAAAATCCACCATCACTCACGAGTTCCCCATTCAGCCACCCTGACTTCATGGCAGTCAGGTTATTCAGCCCACAGGGCCCCATTATTCTTTCCACTGCTTATATAAAATCAAACCCTAATTTGCCTCTTGTTGACTTCAACAAATTATTCAATTATACAAACCTCCCAGTCTTCTTTGCTGGAGATAACAATGCTACCCACACGACACTACACGACAGCACTACCAATGCACACGGTAGGCAACTCTTTACTATTTTTGAAACCAAAAGACTCCACTACATCGGACCCAACTTCTTCACCTAATACACACCCAGAGGAAAGGGCCGCCCTGATCTCGTTTTCGGAAACAGGGCAGCACTTGCCTACCACACACACCTACAGCCCACTCCGAACGTTGGTTAAGACCAAATACCCATCATAATTTATATTTCCACATCACCAATACTAAACAAAGAAAGACGATCTTTCCGGTATAAACAAGCAGACTGGGAGTCGTTTAAATCTAAATTAAATTGTCAAAACTCGCATATCAGTTCGCAATCTACGGGAATTCTGGCAAAAAATTTGACACTTTAAAGGTAGTAACTACCCCCCCACCCCCTTCTCCCACCTCATTCATAATAACATTAAAGTTTCAGATCCCGTGGATGTTATCCAAAAATTTGAAGAGGGCCCAAATTTTCTACCCTCACCCTCCTCATCCCCTCAGTAAAAGAAAAAATAAAGAGGTTTCCTCGTAAGGCTCCAGGATCCTCACAGATCGGACGCGACGCTCTTATTCATCTTCCTGACAACGTTATATAAGCTTTGACTCACCTTTACAACGCCTCTCTCGCTACCGGCTATTTTCCCTCTCTCTTTAATAGTACTTTAGTGGTCCTCATTCGTAAGCCACAAAAGACCTGACTGACCCAAAGAGTTACCGCTCTATTAGTCTACTCGAGACATTAGGCAAAATTTTCGAAAAAAATCATAAACACTCGACTAAGGTGGTATCTCGAAGACCATAACCTTCTCTCACACAAACAATTCGGCTTTCGGTAGCATCGCCCGACGCAAATTCAAAAGTTGCTCTGCAGTTTTCTTGATGACCGCAAATTAAAATTAAAATTTCCAAACAAAGTTTCAGGCACCATTTCAATGCACGTTGGAGTACCTCAGGGCAGCATACTCAGCCCAACACTCTATATTCATTATACATAAACGACTCACTCACTATCCTCTATGATGACGACTGTACGCACTTAGCTCGACACAATGCGCTTTCAGGTGTCGTTCAGCGCATTAAAAGTAAACTCGACACCATCTCAAGATGGGAGTATCAAGACTAACGTGACAAACACAAAAGTTCCCTTTGTAAGACCACCAAAACTTCCTCCTTACAACAACATTTACCTCAACACCTTCGATAGATTACAAGCACCTCTTGTAGACTACAGATCCTTGGTTTAACGTATGATACCTACTTTCGATTTCACTTGCAGATCTATTCAAAGGCCGCCTTGGCAAGAAAAACTTACATTCGTATTATCGATTCAAAAGTGCGGCCCCGCGTGCGAAGCTGTATCTATACAAAACACTGATCAAAACCTCTCCTCACATACACATCACTTACACTCACATAAACAGCACTAACTAACAAGCACAAACTCCAGCTTGTTCAGAATAAAGCACTCAGATGAATCTATATGATAGATTGGGATCAATTTATTACAACATCTGAACTCCACTCGGTAGCTTCTCTGCTTCCTCTGAACACTGAGTGGTATAGGTTGGTCTGTAAACAGACCGATACACTCTGTGCTTGGCAAACCGACTGGCTGGATAGACTCAACACCATCTTTCGTTCCGGCCGGAGGCCATGATCTTTTTTCTTTGGCATGGGACAAAGAAGTGGATGCAGTTTTTAGGCTTGGCCGCATCCTTTGAAGCCACCTCCTACTCCTTCATTTTCACCTTTCCCCTTCCCCTATCCCTTGTTTTTTTTTTTTTTTTTGTGTGTGTGTGTTTTCTTTGTTCTGTTTTTAACATAATTTGTTTCTTTTGGATTGCTGTGACCTTTTAATTTCTTAATTAAGTTTAACCTCCCTTTTGCCACAGCCCTCACATCCCCGCTTTTAAATACCAGTTACGTAGCATCGTCACCTGACACTACGTGACTGCCATTACCTCACCCTCACGATCTCATTATCCTTCACCATAGCATGGACCCAGCATCTTATATCCTTACCTCAACATCCCACTGGTTTTGGTTTCTGGCATGTGACACTTCTGCTAGTACTCGTGCCAGGACCATAAATCCTTTGTCATAAGGCTGAGGAAAGAAGTGTCACAGCCATTGACGTTAACCCAATCGTGACATGGCCGCCAGGGCCATGATAGCCCTGGAGTCATGGTCGAGGAGGCCGTGCCCAGAGTACAGGGCAGATGGCACTTAAACTGTTCACTTTTATCCCTACCTCCCCGGTTACCGAGAATTCTATTGTTCGCTATAACGAGGGCCCGGGCCGCGCGCCTCTACCCACTTCCCACGAGAACGCCACGAGCACGCGACCTCCAGTGTGGGCACATGCTCAAGGTCTTAAGGTACTCGTACCTTACACACCGAGAGTTGGCTGGACGCCCTCCCGCGCAACCTTGTGTGGCAGAGGGGAAGCCCTGCAGTCCCAAGGACACCCGCACTGAATGCAAAAGATTCAAGATGGTGCTGGGCCACCCCACCCATTTCCTCCTTTTAAAGAACCCACTACAACTATTACCCCAACCTTTACCCTGCATGCTGGGTTAAGCCCCAGCTCCATTTTCTTCTCCTCAAATTCATTTTCCTCTGCCCCTTATACTTCCCCTATCCCCATTCTTCCTTCCCACTCTTCTTTCCAAACTTTTACCTTTTTTACAAACTCCCACAAGAAAGATATAAATGCTGATGATGCAAGGCCCAGACTACGGCAGTCACTCTGAAGCCATGGCTTCTAGTGGCAAGAGGAAATGCAAAGCACAGGTTGACTCTGTGAGACCTGCTACTAAAATGGACATGACATCAGCCAATAACATGTTTGTTCATGAGATTGTCCAGCAGATGGACTCTCGTGCTGGCCTCTCCAGGCCAGCACCCAAATCAGAGAGACCTCTGAGTAGCCCTCAGACGTCCTCCCTGACCGAAATAGAAGCACAAGCTAACCAGCCGAAACTACTGCTGCTCCCATGCCTGTAGCCCAGAATTTAAACCAAAAGGGCGGTCCGAAACTACTCAGGCCGGAGACAGACTCTGAGAGAGAGTCTGGATCCCCTAGGTATTTCCCACAGGTTCCCTCTAAACCTGAAGGCTTCGACAATGCCTACCAACTGGTAAGAGCATTGGAGATGCAGCAAAAAATCTGATTGTCAAACCGGGTTGCCAGAGACCAGGGCATGATTATTATGCCCAAAGACCAAGCTACCCGGAATTTCCTGCAGGAAACCAAGGAGATTAATGATGTAAGGAAAGTGTGTCACTGAATCCCGACGATAGGAGAGTCAAGATGATGCTACTTGGCTTCTCACTATCATATGATGTGGATCTGATCACACCACACCCACAGGTCGTGGACGCTTCCCGAATGCCAAAAGGGATGAGCCCAACCTGGTGACCTGGAAAGGAACCCCAGCCACTACCCTTGATCTGGGTAACTGGGGCTCCTTCAGCCTAAGAACATATGTACCTGAGCTACTTCAGTGCTTTAAGTGTCACCACCAGGCTAGTTGCAAGGCCAAGCCTAAATGTGGTGTCTGTAGTAAGGCACACAACACCGAGGTGTGCCTTGAGGCACATAAGGAACGCCAAAGGGACACAAGAGCCAAATGTTCCAACTGTGTCATGGGCCATCATGCCTGGAGCCTGGCTTGTTCTGCCAGGAAAGAGGCAGCCATCAGGCGACAAGAGGTTGCTAAAAAGCGATTAAACTTTGTTCCTGTTCCCCCAGTTACCCATGTCTGGGGACAGAACAAAAGAGAAAAGACTTCCCAACCTCCTAAGAGGAAGGAAGCCCCTCCACAGCTGACACTGGATGTCTCCAATGAAAAGTTTCCCACCATTTCGAAAATGCAGAAAAAGAATCTTAGGAATAAAGGTTCAAAGAACACTGCAAAAGCAAAAGCCCCCTAAAGAGACAATAATCTCCTCTTTGACAAGGAAGATATGACTCTCCTGTTGACTGCTGTAGTCACTGCAGTAGCAACAGCTTTGGGGGGGTCGAGTGAGGAGGCGGAGAAGGCAGTCATTGTCACTATGACGGCAATAACTCAGACTGTTGCAGTCCTGAAAGGGAGGAAGCTGATCAGAGCCAAATCAATCCACCCTCACCCCAGGATGAGCCTCCCCTCCCTACCCCAACCCTGGACACACCCTTACAGGCAGAGCCAGAACAGGCTGAATCTGTGCAGCCAGTGCCAGAACAAGCTGACCTTACTCAGGTAAAGTCAGCAAAGAGAAAAGATACACAGACAAAGCCTGAAGTGAGAAAAGCCATACTCACAAAAGTCAGAGCTACCAAAGGCTCTTCACCTCCCACTGGACTCACAGTTGGCCTGACAAAAATAGATGAAGATCCCTCAACCAGCAAGGACTTCACAATGGAGTTGTCAGACAGAATTGACTCTGAAACCGAATATAAAGACGTCTCTGATGTAACTATCACCAAGTAACATCATGACACACAATCTAAGCATACTACAGTGGAACATCTGTGGCTTCAATACAAAGAATGCCATCCTCCACGCAATAGTGCGATCAAGGAACACTGACTTGGTCATGCTCCAGGAGACATTAATAGAGGGGACTATTTGCTTCTCAGTGGTATCATGTCTTCGTGCTGCCAAGCACAGCTGGCAAAAGAGGCTTGATCACCCTGGTCAGAGCAACAATCCTATGCTCCGCAATAGCCAATGCATCGCACTGTGGAGATGTTGAATCTCTTGCCGTTGAGATTCACCTGGCTGGGGGCCCACTCAAACTGTACAATGCATACAGCAAGCTAGGCTGTAGGAGCTTAAACATCAACGCATGTCAAAGGAAGGGTCCTAGACCTTACCTTACCTTGGCCACTGCAGCTCTGGTGGAGAGAATTAGATGGTGTGTCGATGAGACTATCACAAGTGACCATTATGGCACTGTTAATACCATCATGGATGCCGGCCCAACCCAAATGCCACAAGTAAATCTAAGATGAAAAACATACAAGGCCAAGAATGCCTTGGCCCACTGTCTTAGAAGCAATGAACCCCTACAGAGTGAAAACGTGGAAGTGCTTGAAGCCAGACTTATCAGTGCCATAAATCAAGCAGCCTCACAGACTATACCTAAAACTCGGCCATGGTCCATGAGTTATAAAAACGCCTGGTACTTTAATGATGAGATCAAGGAAGTCAACCACAGAGTAAACAGTTGGAGAAAACATTTCCAAAGAACCCCAGACAACCTAGCCCTCCTAAGGGAAGCAGTCAGGGATGCCAAGGAAACTGCCACAAGAGTCAGGCAGGAACAGTGGCTGGAATGGTGCGAGTCCTTTGACCACTGGACCACCCTTACAGAGCTGTGGCAACAGGTCAGGCGAGCTACTAACCACTCAAGCCCGAAGTGCACACACCACGACCCTCAATCAGAAACAAAACAGACTGGTGCAGGAATTCTCTGGGAGAACAAGCAGAAACAGTCTGCCAGCGAGAAAAGAGGGCAAACCAACAATGCCGATAACCAGGCCCACTTGCTCATACCAGAGAGAGGGCAGTCAAACCCGATAACTCAGATGTTATCTTCTTTCTGAGGGAACTAAGACAAATCTACAAAAACAGTTCTTGCACAACCCCCGGTTCTGATGGGATCTCATACCCCATCACTTCCCACTTAGGACTAGCATGTGAGCTTGCATTCCTGCAACTCATCAGCAAGTCCTGGAAAACTTCCACTCTACCTCAGAGCTGGAAGAGGGCTATCATAACCCATCCCAAAACTAAAGGAATCAGGGAAGTACCGCCCCATCTCTCTCCTCAGCTGTCTGGGCAAGGGGGCCGAGAGAATGGTACTAAACAGACTCCAATGGAAAATGGGACCTCCACATGAACACTTCCATGGGTTCACAAGGGGCATGTACACAGCATAGCTATGCTCTTAAGCACAATCAGCACTGTCCCTTCTGTGGTAGTATTCCTAGACCTGGAGACGGCTTTTGAATTAGCAAGTCCTCTTGCTATTCAGGAGACCCTTAGGGTAATGATTGATCGGACCCTCTCCTTTAAAAAGGAGGTCCTGTACTTGATTGACCAAACCAAAGTAAGAATGTCTGTCATATGAGCAATGTCTGTCTAGACACATGAGAGCTAGACTTAAAGTACTAAGATCATTCTATGTACATGTCAACCGTCATCCGAAATATTGGAGACAGTTCAAAATGAAGCTGCCAGGATCATTCTGGGTGCCCCAAGAAGGACGAAGGCCCTCAACCTTCTCATGGACGCAAACCTTCTCCCCCTGGAATCACGAATTGATCTAATGGCAGCTCAGTTCCTTTTAAAGATCATCCAATATCTCAGGAACACAAACATGGGACAAAAAATATTCAGACGCCTAGAACATTACCACGAGCTGTTTGCAAACAACTCCTGGCTGTCACACACAGCCAGGGAGTTGATATGCCATCAGCTCAAAGAACAAATATTTGCCAAGGGTATGGACTCCCCACCCCGACTTTACTGAAGCCTCGCCGTGAGCAAACCTTGATCGAGTTCTCCTTGTCAAGGAGAAAAAATCAGTACACCATGCCTAGTCTAAAGGCAGAAGCTGAGAGGGTCATTGCAGTCATCACTCCTCCGGGTAGTAGAACCTACTTCATAGATGGATCAGTCGATCTCTTAAACCACACTGCAGGGTAGATGAATAATCATAAACTGGGTCACTAGCCACATAAGCATCAGAGGGAATGAGCTTGCTGAAAGACTAGCGGACATCCCATCATCATAAAACCGAGCCGAAAAATCTTAAGGCAGAAGTGTAATGCCACAGCTCGTGCATTCCTCCTGCAGCTTCACAGAGAGAAAATGAGATGGAAATGGTACTCAAACGCCACATGCAATGAGCCACTGGCACTCTCTGAAGCAATAAATAAAGGTACCGAAGTCATTCTTCATAGAATCAGACTTGGTTACCAGTGTGCATGGCAGATCATAAAGACAATTGACCATGAAGACAGGTGTTGCATGCACTGTGGCGAGCCGAATGCCACGTTAGTACATTACTTACAGAATTGTGAGCACACACAATTTCTGAGACAGGGTCCACCCACAACAGCCGCCGGGCTGGTAATGAGATTATGCCGCATGCTTACATCATTGGTGGCAGGAGCGCCTGCTCGCAATCCCGCCACCACAGTAAGCAAAGAGTGTCAGAGAATAAAATGAGACAGCCATAAATAGCTAACACAGGCCGGGCCATATATATATATATATATATATATATATATATATATATATATATATATATATATATATATATATATGAAGGCCACGGCGAAGCCAGAACTTCGCAAATCTCAAACGAACGACGAACAAAAAATTAGGCAGACTACACTGCACCTCTGAGTTTGACTCTCCTTCCACTTAAGCCAACCTAGGCCTCTCTAACAAGGCTAACATGACCTTCGATAGATTACAAGCACCTCTCCAAATCAGATCCTCTTTTACCATCCTTGGTTTAACCTTTGATACATACTTTCAATTTCATTTGCATATCAATTCAAAGGCTGTCTTGGCAAGGAAAGCCTTACATTCGCTTTATCGATTTAAAAGTGCGGCCCCACATACGAAGCTACATCTATACAAAACATATACACACCGCTTGCACTCACACAAGCAGCATACACCAACAAGCGCAAACTCCAGCTTGCTCAGAATAAAGCACTCAGATGGGTCTATATTATAGATTGGGATCGATTAATTACATCTGAATTACAGGAGGAAGCTACGTGACTGCCTCACCCTCATTATCCCATTGTCCTTTGCCATAGCGTGGACCCTATATCCTTAGCCCACCATTCCACTGGTTTCAATTTCCGTTGATGCTAGTACTTGTGCCAGGACCATAAATCCTTTGCGTAAGGATTTATGCGAGCAGAGGAAAGAAGTGTCGCGGCCAGTGGAGTTAATCCAATCGTGACGTGGCCGCCAGGACCACGCCTTTCCATAAGTCCTGTTGCCTACGAAGGGGAACCTTCTGTTGGCACAGGCGAGAATGAGCAGTCCGTGATTAGCGACCACCTCCGAGCTTTAACCTGCTTCAATGCATAGGTAAGCCGAGGGATAGACCTGGAGTCACGGTCAAGGAGGCCCAAAGCACACCGCAGATGGCGCCTAAACTGTCGAGAATCCTGCTGTTGTTTCCTATAACGGGGTCCCGGGCCGCGCGCCTGACCCACTTCCAACGAGGAACGCGCGAGCGCGCGACCTCCAGTGCGGGCATGCACTCAAGGTCGTAGGGTACTCACACCTCACCACCGAGAGTTGGCCGGCCGCTCTCCCGCTAGCCTCGTGTAGCAGAGGGGAAGCCCCGCGCGCCCAAGACACCCGCACCGTACACAAAAGATTCAACATTGGGCTGGACCACCCCCACCCTTTTCCTCCTTTCAAAGAATCCACTACAACCATTATCCAAAGCTTTACCCTGAATGCTGGGTTAAGCCCCGGCTCCTTTTTCTTCTCCTAAAATTAATTTTCCTTGCTTGCTGTTATATAAATGATATGACGTCAGATAATCTTCTGCAGTTTCTTAAAGCCAACAAGGAATTCAGAGAATTAAAAACTTGGTATTTCATCCTTGCCTAGAGCTGAAAGATATTGCCGAAACAAAAACTATTATATAATTACTGGTAAACTCATTACTTAGAATCTTAAAAAATGATTTAATAACATGATAAATATAAATTTTCTTATTAAATACAAAGATATATTGCATCGATCAATGATGTCTCATTAAATGTTTATAGATAATTCAGATGGACATTCATTTGACTAACGAACATAAACATCAACCCACTCCGACACCCAGAAGTATGGAGCTCTCTTCGGAAGTTATTTATGCCTTGTTGGATAAAGTGAGGACCAAAGAGCGGTTGTGGAACACCAGCCATAAGGATTGCTACGCCAGTGGGTCTCTGTGCGAAACATGTGTTAACACGAAAAGGATGACCTGGGCATGTGTTAACATGAAGGGACCTGGGCAAACATGACGCAGCTGGCTGTGAGCGGAGGAACAAGCCAAGAGACCGAGTTGGGTGCTGCTCCTGTGAAGACCTCGTGTGTGCCCTTGTGACCTGATATAAACTTTGTGTTGCCCTGTTATAAGCTGTATCGTGCAGTATGACATGCTGGTTTTCCCCCTGTATTGTGCCTATAGAAAAGTGTACGGGTAAATAACTTGTGTAAATAAAGGAAAGAGGTCATTTTGTGTTTACTTCGTGCCCTGCCGCGCCACTTGGCGTTTCCCCTGTGGTGTTCTGGGACGCTGTGGTGCTCGTGCCTCTTGGAGCTGTTAGTGTTCACGACCCTGTATATAACACGCCGTCTGCCTAGCCTGCCTTGTGTTGGTGGCAGAGAGACGAGGCGACCGGCGTAACAAATGGTGTCAGGAGTGGGATTTGTGATATTTGATCAGTGAGAGCGCCGATTTATCATGTTCTCCAAAGATGGCGGCAGCCATGAGGGAGAGGAGGCTATGACTGAGGCAGGCACGAGTGAGGTGAAGCCGAGCCAGATGGACCTGATCACTGCCATGCTGGCCGGTATAGGGAGGAAATGGCACAAAGGGCAGAAGAGCAGGCACAGAGAGCACACGAGCAGGCGCACCATCTCGTCGAGATGCAGGCAAGGAAGGCAGAGGAACAGTTCTGCCAACTTGTTGAGGTGCTACAGAGCAATCTCACATCTGTGAAGATGGAAACTCAGCAGTACACCGACAAGGCCTGCAACAGCGTGAAGAGTGAACTGATGGAGGAGGTGCAGACTCTGAAGGGCGAGGTTCAGGGCCTGAGGGAGGAAGTGAAGGAGGAAAGGCGGCGTCACGAGGTAGTAACGTTGCAAGCAGAGAAGGCAGACGAGGTTCTGGCAACCAATGCCAGAGTGTCAGATTTACTGGGGTCTGCCTGGGGTCTGTGGCAGGAAACCCCCGGGCCTCGCAGCGTCGTGTCGCAGCCAATGGTCGCTGCAGAAGGCTGGGGACCCATCGGAACCGCTCCCTTGGGTATAGGTGGCGGCAAACTCGGACCCGGTCAACCCGCCTCGTTGCCTCCCTCACCCCCTTCCTCCCCCCAAGTGTGTTAGTTCACGGCACGCGTTCTCCACCCTGCAGCCCCTCGGCCTCCAGACATTCTGTGAGGCGTAAGCCAGCTGAGTACGACGGGAAGGTGGCCTGGGAGGCATATGTTGCCCAATTTAAAAATACTGGCATCTGCCCAGGGCTGGAGCCAGGAAGAGAAGGCCCTGCAGCTGGTAACAGCGCTAAGGGGCCCCGCGGTGGAAGTGTTGGGGCATCTGCCGGCATCCCAACAGGCCTCTTACACCAGCGTGGCAGAGGCTTTGAAACGCCGTTTCGGGCACCACCACCAGGCCGAGGTATATCGGGCCCCACTTGAAGAAGCGGACTCGTGAGCGTGGCGAGACACTGTCCCAGCTGGCGCAGGATGTGGAGGCGCTGGTAAGGAGGTCGTACCCTGCGGCTGCGGAAGAGATGATCGTGGTCCTGGCCCGTGATTTCTTTGTTGACGCTTTACAGGACCAGCAGCTGCAAATCTACGTCAAGCAGGCACACCCTGAGTACCTGCAGGTGGCGCTGGCGAGGGCCTTGGAGTTCGAGGCCTTCCTGAAGGCAACCAGTGGCCTAGGGCCAGCTGCTCAGCCCCGCCGTGACCTCCGGGGCCGGAAGGCTAAAGTGGAGAAAATAGCATTGAGGAAGGTGAGCCCGAGAACTTTCCAAGGCTTGTGTTGGGGCTGCGGAGAGGTAGGGCACAGACGTAGTCAGTGTCAGAGGAAGCGGAGAACACGTCCTCTCAACCGGACGGATTCTGATGCCTTCCAGCAGTGCTGCAAGGACTGTGGCAGGTATGGTCACCATCCGAGCGCATGTCCTAAGGCTAAGGAAGTGGTACAGGCGGAAAAGGCTGGAGAAGGGGGCCGAAACCCAGCCATCCTCAGTTCCCGGGCCCCGACTTGGGTAAGCTGCCGTCGAACCAGCACGATGCAGATGGAGGGCTCAATAGATGGGAAGCCATGCCGCCTGACAGTGGACACTGGGGCTGAGAAGACCCTAGAGCGGCCTGATATGTTGGCCACTATGCGACTTCCAGATGCACCACAGAGACTGTGTGGTGTCACAGGGCATTGTGTGCAGCTCAAGGGGCCAGTGGAGGCTCGTATTGGCGTGGGCAGCACGGTGCAGCGGCTGCCGGTGTATGTGGCCGATCTGGACGAGCACTGTTTGCTGGGCCTTGACTACCTGACGCAGAGTAAGGCGTGTGTCGACCTTGGACGGAAGCTGGTGAGGGTGCACGGTGAAGAGGTGCCCTTGCTTCCAGAGGTTGGCTGTGCAGAGGTAGTTACAGCTGAGCGACTGCACCTTGCCCCCAGGACAGAGTCTAGAATCCGGTGTCGACTGTCAAGAGTGATGCGTGGAGTAGAGGGCCTCGTGGAGCCCATTCAAAACCTGCAGCTGGCTGATGGCGTAGCGGTTGGGCGGAGCCTTGTTGGACCAGGGGAGGGGTTAGTTACAGTGTTGGTAGCTAACTTCTCCGATAAGGCCCAGAAGGTGCCAGCTGGTGCAAAGCTGGGCACTTGTGAGGAAGTGGAGCGTCCAGAAGAGTCGTCGGGGAGCGAGGAGTTGGTTGGTGTGGGGCCGTTGCCTGACTTCCTCGAGGACTTGGCGCACCAGAGCGCCGCTAACCTGACGGAAGCACAGACAGAGAAGATGCGTCACACCCTGTCTCAGTATGCAGATGTGTTTAGCAGGGTGACTTGGACCTGGGCCGCACAGGATTGGTGAAGCACCGCATTAACACCGGAAGTAGTTTGCCCATCAAGAGTCCCCCCCGACGTATTGCACCAACCAGGCGAGAAGAGATGCAGCGCACTGTCAATGAGCTGGCGGCACAGGGGGTGATTGAACGGTCAGACAGTCCATGGTCATCAGCGGTAGTCCTGGTGAAGAAAAAGGACGGCACACAACGCTTCTGTGTGGACTACCGGGCGCTGAATGACATGACTATCAAGGACTCATACCCATTGCCGAGAATTGATGACACACTCGATGCATTGGTGGGGGCCAGGTGGTTCTCCACACTCGACCCGAAGTCGGGTTATCACCAGGTGGAGATGGCGGAAGAGGACAAGCCAAAGACTGCCTTTTCCTTTGGGCAAGGCCTGTGGCAATTCAATGTCATGCCCTTTGGTCTCTGCAATGCCCCTGGTTGTTTTGAGCGTCTGATGGAGAGGGTATTGGATGGCCTGCAGTGGAAGACGGCACTTGTCTACATTGATGACGTCATCATCTTCGGGAGAACCTTCGAGGAGGAGCTGGAGCGGCTAGAGGAAGTACTACAGCGGTTGAGGAAGGCCAACCTCAAACTCAGCCCCAAGAAATGCTCTATGTTCCAGCATGAGGTGCCATTTCTGGGGCATGTAGTCAGTCAAGACAGTGTGCGCACCGACCCACAGAAGGTGGCGGTGGTGGAGAAGTGGCCAGTTCCCACCAATGTGGCGGAAGTCAGGAGCTACCTGGGCCTGTGCACATACTACCGCTGCTTTGTACAGGACTTCGCCAGTGTAGCGGCTCCTCTCCACCGACTTACACGAAAAGGGGAGTGCTTCCAGTGGGACGAGGCGTGTCAGTCTGTATTTGACAACCTGAAGAAGGCCCTGATGGAAGCACCGGTCTTGCCCTATCCGGACCCGAAGCTCCCATACCTGTTGGACACTGACGCTAGTGCGGAAGGCATCGGGGCAGTTTTGTCACAGATAAAGGACGGGAAGGAGTATGTCGTGGCCTACTACAGTGCCAAGTTCAGCAGGCCTGAACGCAACTATTGTGTGACAAGGAAAGAGTTGCTGGCGGTGGTGAAGAGTCTCGAGCACTTTCACCCATACCTCTACGGTGCCGAGTTCACCATCCGGACTGACCATGCTGCCTTACAGTGGTTGAAGTCGCTGAAGGTAGCAGAGGGTCAGCTGGCAAGGTGGTTAGGGCGCCTTGAACAGTACAACTACCACATCGTCCACCGCCCGGGTCGTGTCCATTGCAACGCTGACAGCCTGAGTTGACGCCCGTGTGAGGCTAGTTGCTCACACTGTGTCCAGAAGGACTCTGATCCTGTGTGCCTCCATCTGCAGGTGCTGGAATGTGCCACTAAAGGGGATGATGAGTGGCGTAAGGCACAACGTGAGGACTCTGACCTTGCTCCCATTGTCCGGTGGCTTGAGGCTCTCAGTGGACGCCCCAGTTGGGAGGCTGTGGCTGTGGAGAGCCCCACCACCAAGTGTCTAGTGGACCAGTGGGAAACATTACGAGTGGATCAAAGCGGTTTGTTAGTGAAGCGCTGGGTGCAGTTGAGTGAAGTGGACAGTGACACGTGGGTAGTTGTAGTACCCAGAGCCATGCGTGCTGAGTTGCTGAGGGAATTACATGCCGGTGTTACCAGTGGCCACTTGGGCGAGAAAAAGACCCTGAGCCGTCTCCGTCAACGCTTCTACTGGGTGGGCATGAGAAGTGACGTGTCTGAGTGGTGTAGAGCATGTGATGTGTGCAGTGCAAAGAAGGGCCCGCTAGAAAGAAACCGTGCCCCGTTTCAGGTGTACTGTGTGGGAGCACCCATGGAACGGGTGGCAATAGACATTGCCGGTCCGCTGCCTCTCACGCCACAAGGAAACCGATACATCTGTGTGGTAATGGACTATTTCTCAAAGTGGCCTGAGGCATATGCACTACCCAACCACGAGGCCGAGACCGTGGCTGGCGTGTTAGTGAATGAATTCATTACCCGTTTTGGTGTGCCTTCTGAACTGCACTCTGACCAAGGCCGTGAGTTTGAGTCACGAGTGTTCCGTGAGTGTTGCGAGCTGTTAGGGGTGCGCAAGACACGGATGACACCCCTCTATCCACAGTCCGATGGTATGGTGGAGCGGTTTAACCGTACACTTGCTCAACAGTTAGCCAAATATTGCAGGGAAAGTCAGGAAGACTGGGACGTCAAGCTGCCCGCCATGCTCATGGCCTACCGGTCTGCTGTGCATGAGGTAACAGGCTTCACACCTGCCCGACTCATGTTTGGCCGTGAGCTCAGGCTACCAGTGGATTTGGCCACAGGGCGGCCACCCGACGTGAACTTGCCAACTGTCACATCCAGCTATGCAGTGACACTGCAGGAGAACCTGGCGGAGGTGCACCGACGAGTGCGTGGCAAGCTCAAGGTAGCCGGCCATGCCATGAAGGAGACCTATGACCGGCGCATGAGGGAAGTGAGGTACAACATAGGTGACAGAGTGTGGCTGCATAACCCGCGTCGGAAGCGAGGGCTCTCACCGAAGCTACAGAGCCCCTGGGAGGGGCCATACACGGTGGTAGCGGCCCTCTCAGATGTCACCTATCGAATTCGCAGAGGGCGAAAACGACCGTCTGTTGTCCACGTGGACCGGCTGTGGCATTACCATGGGCCAGGAAGCTACTCCTGGGGCCATGGTGAAAAAGATGAAGTTAGCCCCAGTAGCGGCGATGAGGACATGGCAGACGCTGACCGAGATGAGGACGAGCATTTGGACGGTGAGGGCGATGCAGCAGATGTCAATGGTGACCATGAGCCAGGTCTTGGGACAGGAGATACCCCTCTGGGTGCCACTGCCAATCTACCGCTGCCCACACCTCCTCCAGAGAGACCCCAGCGAGAGCGAAGAAAGCCGCGCTGGATGAAAGATTTTTGTGTTTCTGAGAACTGATTTTATTTAAATTTTCTGTAGTTTGTTTCAGGTTTAGATATGTCAGAGCAGACGGGTCGTCTGCTTGATAGGGGGGGATAGTGCTATGCCAGTGGGTCTTTGTCTCTGTGCGAAACATGTGTTAACATGAAAAGGATGACCTGGGCATGTGTTAACATGAAGGGACCTGGGCAAACATGACGCAGCTGGCTGTGAGCGGAGGAACAAGCCAAGAGACCGAGTTGGGTGCTGCTCCTGTGAAGACCTCGTGTGTACCCTTGTGACCTGTCATTTTGTGTTTACTTCGTGCCCTGCCGCGCCACTTGGCGTTTCCCCTCCTGGTGTTCTGGGACGCTGTGGTGTTCGGTGCCTCTTTGAGCTGTTCAGTGTTCACGACCCTGTATATAACACGCCGTCTGCTTAGCCTGCCTTGTGTTGGTGGCAGAGAGACGAGGCGACCGGCGTAACAGGATTATAATAGCATGAATTTGAAAAGAACATTAATGGATGAAATAAGCAATGAAGTAAGACGATGGTTCTCTCCGAAGGAACACGGAATATAGTGTGACCATTCCCTCTCTGTAGTTGACCTGACTTCGGCAATCCTATATAGGGATCCTAGGACAGAATTGACTAGTGTGACCTTCGCTTAAAGGGCCGGTCACATTAATCTATTCTGTCCATGGATCCCTTTACAGAACTGGATACTGCCCATTCTGTAAACGGATCCGAGATGAAAAATCCCTCTGCAGCGCGAAAACGCTCTGTCGGTATTTCATCCCTGCCTAGAGCTGAAATATATTGCGAAACAAAAATATAAATAATTACTGTAAATCATTCTTAAAATCTATAAAAATTATATTCATGATAAAAACAAACTTGTTTTAGACACAAGTATATTGCAGAACACGATGTCTCATTAAATGTTAAGATAATTCGGATAAACGTTCATTTGACTAACAACATAAACATTAACCCTTGAACGTAAAAGCATGAGTTTCTTCGGA
>NC_051411.1:17744151-17749031 GCF_015228065.2 Penaeus monodon
TCCAACTGGGGCCCGGAGATGGCATGGGACCTTTTATTTGCATAATCGTGATTGCCATCTCAGGCTTAATGGGCACCTAGTTCATTTCCCTGTGGATGACCCTGCCCATCAGGTTGTCTCTTTGTGAGACAACCCTGGGTGGAAGAGACCTGTGGGATGACCCAGGAGGTCATGGCTTGGGCAGTTCAAGGAGACCTGTTGCAAAGAATTAGATATCGGCCGAGGGCCTGCCTGAACACTTGCCATGAGGGACCCTTGTGGTTGGAAGCGAAGGGTGGATGTGGCCATGCGTCCCCGTTGGCAAAGCCCCTTGATGATGATATATTATATATATATTATATATATATTATATATATTTTTATATATATTTATATATGTATATTTATATATATATTATAAATATATATTATATATATATATTTATATAATATATATATTATTATAATTTATATATTATATTATATATATATATTATATTATTATATATATATTATATATATATTATATATATATATTTATATGTATTATATATATTATATGGTTTGCCATTGCCTTCAGCCCGGTGTTTTTTTATCGACCCGGCAATGACTGTGGCTGGCTTGCCCACCCAGTGGCTAGGCAGGCAATCGAGGTGAAGTTCCTTGCCCAAGGGAACAACGTGCCGGCCTGTGACTCGAACCCTCGAACTCAGATTGCCATAGTGACAGTCTTGAGTCCGATGCTCTAACCACTCGGCCACCGCGGCCTATATTTATATATATATTTATATATATATTTATATATATATATATATATATATATATTAGGTAATATATATTAATATTATATATAATAATTGTTTACGCCGGCCGCCTCGTCTCTCTGCACCAACACAAGGCAGGCTAGGCAGACGGCGTGCTATTCACAGGGTCGTGAACACTGAACAGCTCCAAAAGGCACCGAGCACCACAGCGTCCCAGAACACCATGAGGGGAAATGCCAGGTAGCGAGGCAGGGCACGAAATAAACACAAAATGACAGTCTTTCCTTTATTTACACAAGTTATTTACCCGTACACTTTTCTATAGGCACAATACAGGGGGAAACCAGAATGTCACACTGCACGATACAGCTTATAACAGGGCAACACAAAGTTTATCAGGTCACAAAGGCACACACGATGTCTTAACAGGAACAGCACCCAACTGCGTCTCTTGGCTTGTTCCTCCGCTCCTCCGCTCAGAGCCAGTTGCGTCATGTTTGCCCAAGTCCCTTCATGTTAACACATGCCCATGTTATCCTTTTCATGTTAACACATGTTTCACACAGAGACAAAGACCCACTGGTGTAGCAATATTATATATTTATTTATATATATAATATATTTACGTATATATTTATGTAATATATATATATATAATATATATATATATATTATTTATATTTTTTTGTATTATATATATTATATATATATGATAGTATTATAGTTGATATAACTATGATATTTTTTTTTTTTTTTTTGTTTTTTTTTTTTTTTTTTTTTTGGGGGTGGGGGGGCTGGCTTGCACACCCGTGGCTAAATAGGCAATTGAGGTAAGTTCCTTGCCCAAGGAACTTCATCGTATCTGGGTTTGATTTACCTAAAATTTTTAAATCGCCCGGGGCGAGGTGTTTTTGGGATGCACTCACGCTTTTGCATAATATATAATATATATATATATATATATAAAAATATATATATATAAAAATTTTAATATATATATATATATTTTAAATAATACACCCCACAAAAACAACACACACACATATATATATAATATATTAATATAATATATAATATATTATATAATAGATTTATTAAAAATTTTTAATTATATAATATATATATATATATAAATCTTCATTTGGGAAGCAGTGAAATTTTGGGAAAACTGTCCCCCCAAAAACGATACAAAGCATTCAATTTGTCAACAGAATATTTTTTTTCAAAAGTCTTTTTAAATTTTAAAAAAACCAGTTTCTGTTTTGTAAAAAAAGTTTTATAAACATCAGGCTTCCCAGTTTTTTTTTTTCTTTTTTTTTTGCTTGAAATTGGGTTTGACTGTCTGTTTGTTTTATATTGGCAAAAACAAACAATTAAATGGGTAAAGATTTTTTTTCCAAAATATTTTTGTTTTCCTTGCAAACAAGGCAGGAGGAATTTTTAAACAAATATGGTTCTCATTCTAAAAAAGGTTTTTGAAGACTGGAATAAAGCAAAAAACAGTTCAAAGTTTAAAAATTGAAAAAGACAGGCATTAGATCTTCATAAAACATCCTCATTCAAAAATCCAATGGTTTTAAATACACAAAATCAAAAGAAGTAGCGGTCTTGTGTAAAGAATCTGATGAAAAGGGGAATCTTGAGAAAATTTTTTATGTGAATTATTTTTCAAAAAATTTGAAAAAAGTTTAGAATCCCTGAACCTTGTAAAAAGTAGTAAAATAGTGCTAATATCCCAAGCCCTGAAAGTAGGAATAACTGCTAAGACACTTGTCACATTATACGCCTTTCTTTTTCTTTAAAAGTGAATCAAATCTTCTGTTTGCAAAACCACCTTAATTATGTTTTTTCTGAACTAAGTTGATTAGTTCAAACCCAGATCACAGCAGCTAGAATTAGGTTTAAGGTCCAGTTTACTGATGTGAATAAAAGCAACTTCCATAGAAGATTGGTAGAATTCCCTTATTTTGTAATATTTTTGAAGCCCCTTCTTATGGGAAGACAGATGCTTATAGTAATTCTATTGATATATGCATAAAAAGTATGATTATTATGTATAAGTATTTTGTATCATGTCATTTATTTAGTGGGAAAAAACATTTAGCAGACATAAAATAAGCAAAACATAATTCTGCAGGCTAAAATCAGTCTATTTCTATATTTTCCAGACACTGATCAGTATGGTGGATATAGATGGACAAGGCCACAGGTGAGAACCAAAGGAAAGCCAAACAAGAAAGACAACTACAAAAGACTGGGGCAAATAGACTGTAGTTTATCATATAACTGTCCCAAAGTAAACATGCTATAAAGTTGATTAATGTCAAAAAAAAAAATTGCCCAAAGTAAACTGGTAGAATGATATATATGGAGAGTAAATTGACTGTAGTTGGTTTTCTTAGTAAAATAAAATTGTTTCAGGTTGGTGCACCTAGATTTGAAAGGAGCACCACCAAGGATAAATTACTATGAGCAGGCAAGTTATAGGTGATTCATTCAGGCCTGTAAACATTCATAGGTGTACATGGCACATGCATAATGAAAAAACTTTTTTTTTTTTTTTTTTTTTTTTTTTTCAGAGCATTAAAAGATAGGATTAATTGTTCTCTGTTACTGATTTCAGTGTTTCCACTAATAAGAAGCTTTGGTGCCACTGGTTTGCTTATAGAATATGAAGATATGTTCCATACCATGGCAAGCTAAAGCATTACAGGCTCTAAATGCATACACACCAGATGATATTGCAAAACTCCATAGCATAGCAGAGGTTAATAATCTCATTGTCATTCCTCTGGTCCAAACATTTGGACATTTTGAGGTAAGTCTCATAATTCTTATGAATTTTTGCAACATAGGAAATACTGTCTACAGTAATTAGGATTTTAACTGATGTAGAAAGGGAAAAAATAAGGAAAAATTATATCTATATGCATTTTGCAGTATGTCTTGAAGCATGATGAGAACAGAGCCCTGAGGGAGGTGGAGCATTATCCCAATGCTCTCTGTCCAACACACCCAGATGCTTTCCCTTTGGTCACCAAGCTCATCACACAGGTCCTGGAGCTCCACCCCAAAGACAAGCATTTGCATATGGAGCTGATGAGTATGGTACTTTTTCTTCTCAAGTTATTTATTGCAGTTAAAGAATTGTAGGATTTGATTTGATTTTTTTAATGGAGAGGTAAGTGATGCCTTTAATATTAACCCTTTGATGCCAGTGCATATTAGCCCGACTGTAATTTTATTTATTTTATTATTTATTATTATTATTTTTTTTTATCATTTCTTTTCTTTTCTTTAGATCTGCTAATTAAAATCAAACACTGAGTTACTACCAGTGACCTAGGGTGATTGAAGTTTGAGGCAAATGGAACACTAACAGAAATATGCTCACAACTTCTGCAGCAGCTCCTTGAGTGTATAGCAAAAGCACTACATTACCTCATTATACTCTTCCCTTGTTCATTTAAGTCTTGTTTTCTTTTGATTGATAGTACAAGATGGCCGAACCGCAGGGCCAGGGTGGAACTATCCCGTCTAGTAACCTGGCGGATTTTGATAAATGGAAGAGTTAGACTTAGTTCTGCCCTGGGGGATGCGCCCCTTGTTGATCCGTGTGACGGGCAACACTTCATCACGCACTTCCTACTCTCACTTCAGAAGCAGGATACATTTCAGCCTCACTGCAATTATTATTATTGTTGTTATTATTATTATTTATTTTATTTATTTGTTTTTATTATTATTATTATTTTTTTACATTTAGATGGTGCAACATGTGCTTAGTCACCTAAGTCTCCTACCTGTCTCACCTGTGTACCCTTTTCCTTGATTTTTGGAAAGTACACACACACACACACACATACACACACATGCACACATACACACACACACACACATGCACACACGCATGCACACACACACACACACATATACACACATGCACAATACACAAACACATGCACAATAATCATACTACATGCACACTAATGCACACAACATGCACACACACACACACATGCACACATATACACCACACACACACAGCAACACACACGACACACACACACACACACACCACACACACACACACCACCACACACACACACACACACACACCACACACACACAGACACAC
>NC_051411.1:17749131-17766631 GCF_015228065.2 Penaeus monodon
GTACAACATAGGTACAGAGTGTGGCTGCTAACCCCGTGGGAAGCGGGGGGCCTCACCGAAGCTACAGACCCCCGGGGAGGGGCCATACACGTGGTAGCGGCCCTCTCAGATGTCCCTTCGAATTCGCAGGGGGCGAAAACGCCGTCTGTTGCCCCCCGTGGACCGCGGGGGCATTCCCATGGGCCAGGAAGCTACCCCGGGGGGCCAGGGTGAAAAAGATAAATTTTACCCCAGTACGGCGAGAGGAATGGGCAGACGCTGACCGAGTGAGGACGACTTTTGGGACGGTGGGGCGATGCAGCAATGTCAATGGTGACCATGACCAGGTCTTGGGACAGGAGATACCCCCTGGGTGCCACTGCCAATCTACCGCCCCCCACACCTCCTCCAAGAGCCCCCCAGCGAGACGAAGAAACCGCGTGGATGAAGATTTTTGTTTTTCTGAGAACTGATTTATTTAAAATTTTTCTGTATTTTTTTCAGGTTTAGATATTCAGAGCAGAGGGGTCGTCTGTTGATAGGGGGGGATAGTGCTATGCCATGGTCTTTGTCCCTGTGCGAAACAGGGGTTAACAAAAAAAGGATGACCTGGGCATGTGTTAACATGGGGGGACCGGGGCAAACAACGCAGTGCTGAGCGGGAAAAAGCCAAGAGACCGATTGGGTGCTGCTCCGTGAAGCCCTCGTGGTCCCTTTGACCTGTCTTTTTTTTTTTACTTGTGCCCTCCGCGCCCTTGGCGTTTCCCCTCCGGGTTTTCTGGGACGCTGTGGTGTTCGGCCTTTTTGAGCTGTTCAGTGTTCACGACCCTGTATATAACCGCCGTCTGCTTACCCTGCCTTGTTTGGGTGGCAGAGAGACGAGGCGACCGGGTAACAGGATTATAATAGCATAATTTGAAAAGAACATTAATGGATGAAATAAGCAATGAAGTAAGACGATGGTTCTCTCCGAAGGAACACGGAATATAGTGTGACCATTCCCTCTCTGTAGTTGACCTGACTTCGGCAATCCTATATAGGGATCCTAGGACAGAATTGACTAGTGTGACCTTCGCTTAAAGGGCCGGTCACATTAATCTATTCTGTCCATGGATCCCTTTACAGAACTGGATGCTGCCCATTCTGTAAACGGATCCGAGATGAAAAATCCCTCCGCAGCGCGAAAACGCTCTGTCGGTATTTCATCCCTGCCTAGAGCTGAAATATATTGCCGAAACAAAAACTATAATATAATTACTGGTAAACTCATTCCTTAAAATCTTATAAAAATTATATATCATGATAAAAACAAACTTGTTTATTAGACACAAAGATATATTGCATCGAACAACGATGTCTCATTAAATGTTTATAGATAATTCGGATAAACGTTCATTTGACTAACGAACATAAACATTAACCCACTTCGACACGGTAAAAGCATGGAGCTTTCTTCGGAAGCTATTTACGCCTTGTTGGATGAAGTGAAACTCAAAGAGCCGTTGTGGAACACCAGCCATAAGGATTATAAAAGCAAGAATGTGGAAAGAACATTAATGGATGAAATAAGCAATGAAGACCCGAGCTACGCACATCAACTCTCCACAAATATGCATATTTCACTTTTCCTGATCCTGTTAATTTTACCTCACTTTCATAACCTAAAATATAGGTAAATCTTAAATATCATATTAGTGTCCGAAGGGACACGGAATATAATGTGACCAATCCCTCTCTGTAGCTGACCAGACTTCGGCGATCCTATCTGGGGATCCTAGGACAGAATAAACTAGTGTGACCTTCGCTTAATATGCTGCTAAAGTAATGGGCCGGGAATTCTCAGTTGAATTCAATTCCACAAGGGATAAAAGATCAACTCAACATGTGGAAAATAGATAGAAATTTTGATATAGCAGTAGCCTGAGCTACTATTGACCCCTCCGACTTTGCCGAGATAACCGAGTGGGAATTGAGTACTGCCCTAACCTGTATAGACTCAGCTAGTCACAAGAAATACTCCCAAGCCCATAGACTAAAAGCTCAATCTTTCCTATACCTAAACTCAATACTGCCAAATGCAGGCCCATTTCCTTGACCTCCTGTGCAAAGGTACTTGAGAGAACAATTCTGAACAGAATTGCATATTGCATAGATGCTCAGTTATCCTCTAGACTGTATGGAGTTCTCCCAGGACGTAGCAGCCTGCATTGTTTTGCAGAGTACTAAAGAAACTAAATCCAGACATGCAAACCGTATTTCTTGATCTTCAATCTGCCTTTGCTATTGCAAACAGAGAAATTATCCTTTGGTATTCAGGGAAAACTATTAACATGGATTCAAGTGAATATATCGGCTCAGGTTCTCTTCAGGGGCATTAAGAGTGCTCATACAAAAGTATTTGAATTCGGTACACCTCAGGGAGGCGTACTTAGTCCCATGCTATTTAATACCCTTATGTATAGATTATTAGGTGATATACCACTTGAGGGTAATGACTCCATTATTTGCTATGCCGATGATATTTGCATTAAATCCTCATCCGAGGAGAGAATGCAAGAGATTCTAGATATACTTTCAGCAAGGGCTACTGAGTGTGGCTTGATGATCTCGGCTGTAAAAACCCAAAGACAATTCCTCTGCTAACATTTCATATAAATGGCATTGAGCCAGATCTTTGCCACCAGCACAAATACCTCGGGGTGATTGTCAATGATACAGAGTTCATTGGAAGTCTGAAGAAAAGGCTGTGAGAGCGGCTGAAGCCACTTAAGATGCTTGTTGGCGAATACCATCGTATCACTGTCAGTACTGCGAGACTTTTACTTATCATACATACGGTCAATTATAGATAAGCATGCATTGCACCTGGTATTGTTCAAGGAATCAAAGTTGACTAGTTTAGAAATTGTACAAAATGAGGCCATGAGGATTATTCTTGGTGCCCCTAGAACAAGGATTGTGTATATGAGAACAGAACTTAATTTACCTTCTGTTTACGAAAGAATATTATACATAAATACTACGTTTAGTATCAAATCAGTAGAGAACCCTCCATTGTACAGTTCCAAAGACAATTAAAACATAGAATAGAGGTGCTAACTTTGAATGACACCGCCGATTCATACTCAAATCCATGGGTACAAGTAACACGTAAACACTAATCTCAGCTGAACATACCCATAACTAAGACACTACATGGACGTTCTGTTCTGCCGTGGAAAATGTCAGATCTAAATGTATATTATATGATTGACCCCTAAAAAGACAGTGCCCCCCCTGTTATACGTAAGCAGTATGCACTTGCAATTATAAATGAGCATCTTGAAACTCTGTCCAATGCATATGAATGCTACACTAACGGATCCTTTCAGTCTGGGAGCAGAGCAGGATGCACTTTTGTTGTATATAAAAACAATATTTTGCAGCACCAGGATTGTAGGAGTGTTCATGACTGGGTTAGCACTACACAAACTGAGTTGGCAGGAATAATCATTGCCACCGAATTTCTATTGAATCAAGGCTCGGGTAATTTTCTGCGATTCCAGAGTGCTCTCCCAGGCTCTGAACATAACAAAGGTGCGGCATATTGCAAATGAAACCCGGGTTAATGTGTTTTGTGCAAAAAATTGGCCCATGATGAATTTTTTGTGTGGTTTCCCCAGCCTCTGGAATCCTAGCATGATTAGGCTGATCGTTAGAAAAGTCAGCATGTGGAAGCAGAGTGTGGATATAGATTTTTGGGAACCTTTTTTAGGTTTTTAACACATTAAATTTCCTTTAAAAAAGAGGACTGGATTGGTTTTTAATTTTTAACACCTTTAAAGCTATAGAAAAAATATTTTCCCCCCTAACCCCTTGCCTTTTGTTGTCGGGGGGGGCTTGGGAGGCGGAGACTGGGACCCAATGATGGGGGAACTCCCCCAACCTTGGGATCAGCCCTCGACTTAATAATTTTGCATGGTCTTTTTTTTTCCTTTCCCACTTTTGTTTCGCCCCTTTCACCAAACCCTTCTGCTACCCACCTCCTAAGGGTGAGAGCCGTGCTGAAAGGATGAAAGGTGATTTTGTCCCAGTCCTGAACGGCCTGGGACCCCGGGGGCCGGTTTCCCCTGATTTATTTTATCTAGCCCTCCCCCTCAAGGGGACCGTGAGGGGTGGCCTTTTTTATCCCCAAACATAATCCAGGCTTCCCATGGCCAGAAAATAAAATTTCCCCCTATTAGGGAAAGAGGCTTGCCCCTTTATCAAACCCCCCCCAACGATGAAAACCCCCCGTTCCCCGCCCCCCGGGCTCTCCTTTGCCAGGGGTTTCCGAACATGCAACAACTCCCCCCTCATCAACCCTACTAGTACAGACCAAAAATAAACCCCTTTAAAGGAACATTCCACTCCCCCACACGCTCAACTTCAACACCTCCCCCCAAACCTCCAACTAAACCCACCCCCCCCCTCCTTAAAAACACCTTACAGCCTTATTGCCCCCCCCCCCCATACACTACCTCCCTCAACACTACTCCATCTCACGCCCCCGCCCTTCGACTCCCCCTATCACTAAAAAATCTTAATCCCCTCTTCTGCAGCCAAGTGGACCGTTTTTTTGGTGCCCCCCCTCCCTACTCTGAAAAACCCCCTCTTTCCAACAATTCCCCAAAAAACAAGTAGGAAAAGTCTCTTTCCGTACCCGACCCGACCGCCCCCGTCTTGTCACAGTAACACCAAAACCAAAGCTATAGCATTAACAAATAACAGACCTATAGGGTAACCCCACCCAAACCCCTCAATACTTGCACCGGAACATTTTCAATCTCCCCAGAAAAAAAAAAAAATTCCCCAATCTAACAAAGATTGGGTCGTTTGTGGAAAAACCTACTTCCCTGTCTCACAGACAAAATGCAACTCAGTAAAATGCTATCCTTCCCCCGGGGTCATCGAAAAAAACCCCCCTAACATAGCCAAAATTCCCTTTCCGTAGACTGATTTTCCCTTAACGTCACATAGAGGAAAATCCCTCCCTTTTTCGTCCATACCAACTTCCTCCACGTCAGTCCAAAATTGTTGGCGTCAGGACACCCAGTCAAACATTGCCTTTTCCACACCAGATGCCCACTATTCCCAAAAATGGCCATACCCGATCTAACTGCCCTGCAAAATCAGCACAGTGCCAACTGGGGGCCCCCCATAATGTTTTTTAGGGCTGTCCACCTACAAATTTGAGTTGGGGTAGAAAACTCTCAATTAAACTTGGACTCACCTACGGAAGCCAGCAAACACTCGAGTGGTTTCTCTTTTACTCCTATCCAGAAATTTACCAATTCTCAAACCCCCCCCCCCTTTTTACCTCCCCCTTTCCCCCAGTCAACTCTTTTGCCATCCAAAATCCAGCACTCCAATCTCTACTACAGATATTTCAATCACCACTAAACCCCAACATTTCCCCTCTCCCTCCTCGCCACCCTAACAACAAAAAAACGTTCCCCCCCCTTCCCCTACCAAAAATCACCCCACCTTCCTTTCTCCTATTTTTTTTGAGACACCAGTCCTCTTTTCCCCCCCCTCACAAGAAACCCTTTTATCCCCCAAAACTCCCAACCAACTCCTCAAAAAACCATTAAAAATATTCGATTACCTCATAAAAAATGACACTCAACCCCCAAAATCTTAAAACTCATGCCCTTCCACACCCCAAGTAATGCTGATATCCATCCTCCTCCTAACGTATCCCCCCCTACACCCAATCCTCCTACCCCCCCCCACACCCACAGCCCACCCCCCCCCCGCCCCCAAACCCGCCACATTAAACCCCCCCACCTCCCCTTCCCTTCCCCTCCTCCTGGTACCCGGGGAATCCCTTATGTCAAGTTCCCCTTCCTCAGACCCCCCACTCCAAATACCCCTCCTAGTAAAACCCAATCCCACCCTTCCCATCTCGGGCCTCTCACCCTTTTCCCCCCTTAGCTGTTCCCCCCCTCAAAATCTCCAAAACGTACTAAAATCTTTTCCTAAAGTATAACTATCCTTCATTGGGAATTTTCGCGGTTTCCCCCCCACAGACCTAAACCTTCGTATATCCTTTTCCTCTTATAATCCATCTATTGTATCCTTCAAAGACCTTTCTTCACATCCCCCCAAAATCCCAAACCCCCAAATTTCATTTTGTCTTTTCCCCCACATTCCCTTTATGTCTCACCATACTTATAAATCAAAAAAACCCTTATCCCCACACCCCCCTTTTAAAAACCAATGTCCTTGCAAATTTATCCGTATTTTCCTTCATCGGGATCACAGTGTTTTCCCGTCTCTTCCCCCCTTCCCCCCGTTGACTTTTTTTGTTTTTGAAAATCAAATTTCCCAAATTCAACCCCCTTTCCTATAGTTTGGTGCTTTAACTGCCGCCCACTCTAGGGGGTGATTCTATACAAACTCCCGAGCGATCTCTAGGCGCTTCCTCTCACAGTGACCTTAATTCAAAATTCAGATCCCCCCCCACACTTTGATACACGCCGCATTTTTTTTCATGATTGACCCCCCTCTTGCTCCCCTTCTCTTATTTAGATTTCCACGGTCAGTCTTAGACCACTTTCCTATAGTGCCCCTTTTCCCATTTCTCCTTTCTCCTATTCTACGTACCCCCCCTAATCCCCACGCGGTTTTTGATGAGCCACGGGCATACTTTCCTTCACTCTCTTTATTCATACCCCCCACCCCCCTCACCTCCCTTTCAGAAAGATACAGTATTTCACATACATTCTTAAGAGTGCAATACACTATCCCCCGACCTCAAGACCATATACCCAAAATTTTTCCATGGTGGGAAATTTTGATTGCACTAAAGCATTCGCTTAAAAAGTGCAGCCTGGAACAGTTTTTCCGCACCCGAGAGTACTCCAAAACAAATATCAGCCCTTATCTCCTTTAAAAAAGCTTACCATCTCCTCGTACATCCGGAAAAGTAAAAAAAATAGGCGAATTATGTTCTAAAAACTCCTCTACTCTATCTCAAAATTTTTGGGGCCGAATCCATAAACTATCGGCAAACATCCCCCCATCCTGCCCCCCTTTCCCCCATATTCGAAATACCCTCATTTCTGATCCCCTCCAAGTCGCTAATGAATGGGTGATTTTTTCGCCAGGTCATAGCGGTTTTCACCTTTCTCCCCACTTTTCTTCTATTAAGACCACCAAAACGTACCCCCCTTACCTTTTACCCATCCCTGATGATCCTATAAAGCCCCTTTTCCTTTCCCCTGAAAATCGTTTCTTTCCCTACAAACGTGCCGTAACATTGAAAGGGCCCGAGGTATTCACTACATGCTCCGGCAACTCCCCCTTTCCCCCTTATCCTTTCCCATTAAAAATTTACAACCACATATGGCATAGGAAAATTTCCCTCTAATTGGCGAAAGCTCTTATCCTTTCCCCTTCCTGAAAACCCATAAACGGGTACCCTTCCCCAAGATATCGCCCCTCAACCCAACTACTGCTTGTGCAAACTTTAAACGAATGGTGAACTTTCCCCTTATGTGGTATCTTCAATCTCACAGTCTTCTCTCTCCTTCTCAATTGGTTTTTGCCCTTTCCGAAGCACAGCTGACCCCTTGCTATTTTTTAGCATATATTACACTGCATTTGCCGCCATGAATCCGTACCTATTTTTTTTTTCTAGAAAAAAACAATGAACGACATTGGGGGTACCATATTCTCCAACAAAATTTTCCTCTTAGGCTACGGAAACGGGGGTTTTATAAATCCTTCCCCTCCCAACGCACTTCCGGGGCAAAATCGCCTCGCCACATCTCTTTCTTTCCCCAAAACGAAGGTGTCCCCAAGGCAGTGTGTCAGTATCATTTATTCCTTTTTGCTGTTAAGGATATTGTCTCAGTTTTTTCCACCAGAGCCCGGGCATACTATATATTTATGATTTAACCATCTAGCCTCTGGCACATCCCTACCAAATCTCTACCAATTTCTTCAAATCTGCAATCTCATCATACTTCCTGGGCCCCAAACCATGCTTCCCCTTTTTACCCCAAATCTTTATTCTTTTCTCTCGCCCCGTGTAGGTCCCCTACCCCCCCCTCTTCTATATGGCACTCCCTCCAAAGCCGTTCCCCTGGCAAATTTTCCCAGGTGTCTTTTTACTCCAAACTGTCCTGGCGAGACCATATTTACACATTAAAGAAAAAGCTCTCCCCGTCTTCGAATCTTGAAAACTCTATCCCCTATATTGGGGCCAGACGCAAACTCTCCTTCATCTTCATGTTTTTTTGATCCTCTCCCTTCTTTACTAGGTGCCATATCTATCCCCTGCCTCAACTTTCTCCTTTCCCATCTTGTACAATCCATCCTGTGGGCTTGCTTAGACTAGGGCCTTTTTTTCCCCCCCCCCCGTTGAGAGCCTTACCTGAATCAGGCATACCCTCTCTTCTCGACGTCGTCCCTTTTCCTCCGATGCTATTTTTATTCCCAATTTTCCCTCACTAAAAAACTATCCCACAACCCCCTTTTTACCCTTTGCTTCATCTCAGATTACCCCACTCCCTTTTTCCAAATCGCATTGATACCCCGCTCTCCCTTCCCCCTTTTCCCCCATCTCCAACCTCTTCCCCTTTTTCTGTCCTTTCCGTCCCTCCATGGCTTTTACCCCCCCCATATTTTTTTCCCTTCTGTTTTCCCCGACCCCCAAAATCAAAAAATCCCTCCCCCGTCCTTCTCACACATTTCCTTGACCATGTCTCCACTCATTCCCCTAGTACACTTTTTCTGTGGCTCCAAATCCCCCTCCGTGCTGGGTTTTTCAGAACTTCCCACTCGTACTTTCAAAAACTCCCTTCCCCCTGATCCAGTGTCCTTATACGAACGTATGCACCCTTTTGCTCAAAACACAATACCCCTCTCCCCGTTCCTCTTTTACATTTTTTTTCTGACTCCCAACTATTAAATTCATAAGTCAAAACACACCACCAACCCCCCTTTTTTGTAAGATCCCGAATGGTTTTTCTACCGTCCACACGCCATAAAACAATAAAATTTTGCTGGTGCCCGCCATGTTTTGGGTCCCCGGGAATGAACAGGCAGAACACTAGCACCCAGCCTCTGTCACTATAAACCACGCTTCTCACGTATCCCCGCCACGGATTTTACCCACACTTTTAAACCATCTTGTTATAACGATGGCAACTTTTTGGGCAAACCTCCCCACTAAAAAAAATTTTCATTCTGTAAAAAATCAAACTCCCCCTGGTCGCTCCATTTTAAGGAACAGACGTTGGGGGACCGCTCTCGCCCCATTCGCATTGGCCACACCCGTCTAAAAACACTCCATCTGTGTCCAATCTGTCCACCCCTTTTGTTCCTTATGTAATGTTCCCCTTAATCCCACACATCCATTTTTGTGCCCAGTTTTTTTAAAAAACCCGTACCTCCTTTCCCCCACCTATCCCCTTCACCCACCCCCCAAACCCATCAACTCCTTAAGAATCCCACACTTTCTGCTCAACAAACCCTTTTTCTTTCCTCAAACGCATACATATCCTTTATCAAACTAACTCCTTACCACCCCGACCCTAAACCCCTTTTATCACCAATTCCTTTCCCAGCTTAGCAACTAATACTAAACTCAACCCCCCTTCCCAACATTAACTATATGCTAATGACCTTTTGATGTCTAGCACTTTTTCTTCTTTTAAACCCTTTAACCCTTAAAACCTAAAATATTCGACTATTTATGCAAGCTTCATTTATCTTGGTTTTTATAAAACGAACAAGACAGTGTGATCTTGTGACCGCAAAAATCAGCTTGGGTATAGATTGTATTGGCGGGGAGTACTTTTTTAAAGTTGAAGAACCAAGTGAAACTGTGTAAAGAAGAAGATGCGAAACACTTTTACTTACTCCCAGATAAGATATAGAGAACTGTGCAACCATTCCATATCATCTGATGTCTTAGAAGATATACTTATATTGTATCCTAAATTTGGAATGATTAACATGACCCATATCAAATTAGCAGTGCCTTTCCCCGCCAACGTACGCCGCGTGGCAGTGAGTGATACTGTATACGATATAAAACTTACATAAAAGTTATAGCCAAAAATTAAAATGTAATCCATTTATAATTTTTGACCATGTATCAATCTACCACAAATTGCCCCCGTCCGGCATTTTGCCAGGGTCGTAAATAAAGGACTAAACTAAACATAACACTCGCAGCAGCAAACAGAATGTCACGTGTACTGCTTAGAACAGTTGTCTTAATTCTGTTATGTACTTTGTATGTATCATTCCATATATGAAGAGAGAGTGAGAGTGAGTGTGAGAGTGAGAGTGAGGTGAATGAGAGTGAGAGCGAGAGCGAAGCGGAGTGAGAGTGAGAGTGAGATGTGAGTGAGTGTGATGGAGTGTGGGGTGTGAGGTGTGTGAGTGGGTTTAGTGTGGTGTGGGGTGAGTGTAGTGTAGTTGGGGGAGAGTGGAGTGGGGAGAGGGGAGAGAAAAGAGAGAGGGGAGGAAGAAGGGGGGAGAAAAGGAGAGAGTGAGAGAGAGAGTGAGAGAGAGAGAGAGAGGAAGAAGAGAGTGAGAGGGGAGGGGTGAGGAGGAGGTGGGAGAAAAGGAAAAGTGGAGCAGAGAACCAGGAGAAATGGAGAGAGGGGGAAAAAGGCGGGAAGGGGAGAGGAGAGGGGAAAAGGGGAGAAAAAGGGGAAAAGGGGAGAAGTGGAAGAGAGGGTGAGGGAGAGTGGAGGGAGAGGGAGGAGAGAGGGAGGATGAGGGTAGTGGGGAGAGGCGATTGGAGGAGGAGGGGGTGAGAGGAGGGAGGGAGAGGAGAAAGGAGGGAAGAGAGGAGAGGAAGAGAGGAGGGGGAGGAGGATGAGGAGTGAAAAAGGTGAGAGGAGGAGGGGAGAGAGGAGGAGGGGGGGTGGGGGGGGGGGGGGGGGAAGGAGTGAGGGTGGGAGTGAGTGAGGGGGGAGTGAGTCGTGAGGTGAGGGAGGGTGGTAGGAGAGGTGAGGAGTGGGAGGGAGTGAGGAGTAAAAGGAGGAGGGGGGAGTGGGGGGGAAAGGGGGAGGGGGGGAGTGGGGGAAGGTGAGTGGTGGGGAGTGCGGAGGGGATTTGAGGAGGAGTGAGTGAGTGGGAGGAGGGGGAGAGAGAGGGGGAAAGTGAGGGGAGGAGAGAGGAGAATGGGGGGGAAAGAAGAGAGGAGAGAGAGAGAGAGAGAGAGGGGAGGAGAGAAGAGAGAGAGAAGAGAGAGAGAGAGTGAGGAGGAGGAGAAAAGGGTGAGAGGGGAAGTGAGGAGGAGGGAGTGAGAGGTGAGAGTTGAGTGAGAGTGAGAGGTTACAATACATGTGTTAAATTTATACTGATGTTGTGTCGGGCCTACTGATCTAATCGTTTGAAAATTTCTTGGAAAATAAAATTTTTTCCAAGTCTAAGGAATAAAAATAATTTTGTATTTCAAAATTCTTTACGGTCATTCCTTTTCTTGAATAATTATAGCATGATGGGTTTTTATCCTTTTCAAAAACAAAAATTTTTTTATGTTATAAAAATAATTGCAGATACCTCTTTCCCTTTTTTTCAAAACACCAGAAAACAGTGGACTACAAGTACCCACATACCCATTCATACTTACTCCCACATAAAATCTCAATCTTTCTGGGTAAAAGAAACACAGGCTTGGTTTAGGTAGTGTAGTTTCATTATGAAACATTTGTACGAAATGTTATGATTACATTCACTTATAAAGTGCATATATATTACAGAAGTAAAAGAAAATGGATACTGCATAGACTTACACAAAGCAACCATTAATCACAACTCTGCTGCAATATCTAACAAAGACCAAAAATTCAAAAGAACAAACAATAGTATGAAGACTAAACTTAATGTCTCCCTACTTAGCACAAGTTTTGTGCTACTAGTTCACAGATTTGTATTTGCAGGAGTAAATCACATATGGAATTAAATTTTCACCATTTCTCATTACATCCAAGACTGAATAAAATATCAGACATGTAAGTACCTTTTAACCACCTATTTACAATATCAAACCAAATTCACAATTATTTTGAAAATACATGCACATATATTTTAAATGAGCAACCTTTATTAAATAACCTTGTGATAAAAGAAGAAAAAAGGAGTAACTAAATGTATGGCAGAAGGAATGAGGAAAGTTCAAGGAGAATGAATTAAAAGGACAACACACAGTATTCTATTACAACCTATGCTGCCAATATTTTTCATTTGTTTTTATATAGAAAAATGCAAAAGAATGGCTTGCAATCCCTAGGTTTACATAAAAAATGGACAGCATTTACAATTACACATATCAAAAAAAAAAAAAAAAAAAAAAAAATTAAGATGCATATTGGCGGTCCCTTTATGTTCCAATTATATAAAAATCAATGGCTACTTAAAATATACCTTCGAGATACAATCTTTAAAAACAGAGATGACCTCACATCAACAACTAGAATGAAAAGCCATTCATGATTTTTGGCCTTTATATATAAGTATTGGTTTTAGTCCAGTGAATAATGAAAACAATGTCATAAAATAGACCCATATACTTAAATGTTGAGTCTCGAAAAATGAAGCAACTTATCTAAAACAAATTACATGGGAAAAAATATTCCCTAAACTTTATATATACACGTTGAAGTGGTATAAACCAAATACCAAATATATGTAACATATAACTGTTGATTGTTATCATCAGGCTTGTAAGAATAAGTATATTTCTAGTAATTTGCTTTTTACTTTTAAAAGATGGGAAATAATCAGGGTTAAAATTTTTGAAAAATGTGAAATTAAATAAAAAGACAAGAAAAAAATTTCTCAGAATTGTAAAACAAAAAACGCAAAACTAACTGCCCCCCCCAAAAATAACCATGACAGAATGAAGAAGGACGAAAATCAAATTTTTAAACTCTGGGTGAAGTATAGAACCTCCTTTTTTTAAAAAAAAATTTATAACCGAAATTTTATGGATGTAAATATATATGGTGCAATATGGTATCTACAGGATTTTCACTCAAAGGGATCTTTATATATACCCAAGGTGTTCTTTATGGGTAAACAGAGGAGTCTTTACATTAACAAGAAAAAAATAAATGTTAACAAAGTTAATAAAGGAGTTTCATTTAATAAAGACTATTTCACACACTTGGCATAGTTGTAAAATTACCACTGCATATATAAATTCACACTGATTAGAAATATTCCAAACACTAATTACAGAATCTATCACTTTATATCCAAAATCATACATTTCTAGACTATCATAAAAAGAAAACACAAGAAATTCTAAACAATAAAATTTTGTTTCCAGGAAAGCATTTTTTGATTCTCCAAAAAGAAAAATGTTAAGTTGAGTGAAGGAAAATGCACTTGATGAGCCTAAAATTATATTTCCCTTGTTTGGGAAATTAAAACCTTTCCTGATAAGTAAGGAAAAATTCGAAGCAAAATGGCAACCAACATGCCCCAATTTTTTTTCTTATTTCAAATCTACAAATCCTCAAAGAGAGACGGCAATACAAGAAATTTGGGGAGTATACATACCCCTTTTTGTGTCCTTGGATATGGTTAAAAATAATAATTATTTATCTCTTCAGCATAAAGATTCACATCTATAAATGGCTTGAACTGGGAGTATAATCCTAGGTAAAATATTACCATTTGTGTAAACTTCACAGAAGTTGAATAAAAAAATTTGTGAATGAAATATACACATACATAACCTAAAAGTATCAAACTATATACTGAACCTTTTGTTCTTTTGACTTTTTTCTTTTGGCATATTCTTTGCTTGTACGTCATTTTCCTTTTTTTCTAAGTCACCCTACAAATATTTCTTTACTTAGAAACTTTTGCATCCTTTCAAAAATAAAAAAAACCCCACCGAAGTTAAGAAGGCTTGCAGTTTCTAACAGTCAGCGAGCAAACACTTATCAAAATAAATAAACCCAGTCTTCTTACACTGATTCTGCCTCCAGCAAGTGCATCCATTCATATGAATAACACAGGAGGAACATGAGACATTCAAGGGCTTAATGTGGACTTACTTCTCATAAATATTACAGTCTTTCTTTCTTTTTTTTTTCTATTTTTTTTTTCTTACAAATAAACTTTAGAAGTTTTTTGAAAAATGAAAATCCCGGAGTTCTTTTTTTCTTGGTTTGACTCAAGCAGCTGATTTTCACTATCTTCATAATACATTAATTTCATATCAAATAATTCCTGAGCAAAATGATATCCTTACAAAGTCATATCATCCCAACATAATATAACATGTGTTGGAGAGAATGTGATGTCTGCTATACCATTATGTAATTTTGCAATTAAGTGCTATAAGAAAAAGTGAGTAAACATATCTATAAAAAGTGACTATTCTGAAGCTATTTATTCAGAAGCTGATCATGCTGTAACTGATATCCAGGCATGTCTTGTAACTTCATGTCTTGACCAGTATCAATTACATAGTCAACTGATCACATCTTGTTTCTAGTACTATTAATATAATGGGAAAAGCTGTCATGCAAAAGTGAAGCAAAAGTTATATTTTTTAAACATGTACTCTAGAGCTCAAATGTTACTACTAATCCTGAATAAGGAAACCTTATTTATAATAAAGAATATAATTGGAGTCCCATAATTCTTATATTTTAAGAATTATGGTATTTATTGTTTTCTCTAAAACTCCCTAGCAATCACCATACTAATGTGGAGAATTTTTGATGAGGTATGTTGCAAAATATTCCATCTTTACTTGGCCCCACCATATTGACAAAATATCAATACCAATTCCTAAAATCCTAAATTGTTTGATCTTTACTTCACCACAGTAAATTTCTTCACACAAAGTTTGAATGTGTTTAAATATTTCTCTTGCCTTTCACCTAATTTCTTACAAATAAATTTCACTTTGCTAATCATAATAACAGGACTGATCACTTCATGTACAGTTATAAATGACATGTAACATTTTGGATTGTAGCAGCACTATGATTCTGAATATTTTAGAAATTGGAACTATAAAATATAGTAATTGGAAACTCTGCCATAAGGAATGCTACTAATTGAGTCATGACTGACAAATAATCAACGCAACTATTTTTACTTTGATATTTCATTATAATTCATGAATCCACAGCACTTGCAAGTTGTTCTAAACTACAGAATAAATTTCCACAACCTTAACACATATAACTTGGCAAAGAAAAGAAAAACAAAAAAACAAAGTTATTTAGTCCTCTAAAAGTGAAGATGATCATCTTTGATGACACCAAATAAATTAGACAAACTTTATTCATTTTATGCATTAAAGTGACATATTACAATAGCTCCATTAACATTGTAAATGATGACTATTTTGAAGTTACTGATGTTTAACAAAAACATTCACTTTGCACTTTTTTGCCAGCATTGACATTTTCACTTGACCATTGTTTCCCCATAACTGAATCCAAGTTTTAAACAAAATGTAACTTACATATTTTTTAATTCTCAGATGTACAACAAGATCTGAAGTATAGAAACATGACAGCCTTGATCAACAGTGTGAGCCACATTCCATTAACAGCATCAGATGGAAAAGGACAAAAAAATTTCAGGTTTATGTGAAAACAGCATCACAAATTTAACATCTATTTATCAAAATACAAAGCAGCTCCTTCTTCAAGTTTGGGGAACTTTAAGAATTGCAGATTCACTCTTATCAAATGGTTGTAAAGGTTTAGTATTATTTACAGATCATTACAGTGACTATTTATGCTAGAACTTTTACTTTCCATTTCAACTTTTCTTCAAACAAATATATCACACAGTGCTACAACTGATTAGCCTTTAATACTTGGGCAAACCAGACTGGGATCTCATTCAGCAGCATGATCTCAAGCAAATAAAGTACTCACAATGGGATCTCATTCAGCAGTATGATCTCAAGCAAATAAAGTACTCACAATGAAGTTGTGGTTACATTTTGACTCCTGAATTCAGATAATATCTGCTAATATCAGTATTCAATCCCACAGCAGTATTTACGTATTCGCAATTAGTCCTCCTGGTAACATAAATATAAATCCCTACTCCTCTACTCACTTTAACTTTCTATCTTTTTGTAATTCTTCACTCTTCCTCCAATGTTAATCTGCTTCCTGCACTCTTCAATTACTTGAGATAACTTCTCTAAAAGAGGGTCAATAAATGAGCCAACCCATTCCTCGACTGTATCTTCATAAAATATCTCCAGCAGCCAAGGGATAAAATGGGATCGAAGCTCTGTCAAATTCTGAAGAACTCTGGAAGCCAGAAGAATTGCATTACATCAAAAGCTTTCATCTCAATTTATAAAAACATAAAGTAATAAACAATTTTAAACCCTACACGAAAAAAGTCTTTTAGACTAAATAAGAAATTATTTAGAATAATTTCCAGATTCTTATGTCTCCCTTATGCCTTCAAATAAAAAGCTGATATATACTCACTCCTGAAGAGGTTTCATTATACTTTCCACTTGAACAGGATTAGTGAAGTTTTTTGACCTCTGGTAGTCACTGAACCAACCCAACATCCTTAAAAAGATATATAATTGTAAGAAAACTATGTTGCTGATAACTGTGATAATAGTAACAAGATATTTCTACTAGCTTGTATTGTCCTTGTTCCTTGTTTGACCCAAGAATAATGTGAAGTTAACTGTAGTATCGTTTTGTGAAATATATATACACTGATGGCTCTACAAATACTCAGCCACCAAGGAGTCATTTAGAAGTCTACTAGCCCACTCAAAGGAAAACTACAGTTGACAGTGCATTTCCTGGGAGCAACAGTATAAGGAAACAGACATAAGGGATAGAGAAAGACAAAAAGGGATGTTTGCTACTTATAACCCAATGTCAGCAGCTTTATGTACTGTCCCCTATAGACTTTGGAGTTTTGTTACAAACAGATGGCTCCATGTGTTTATCAGTTGGCCCTAGTGACTGATCCTGCTTTCTCCGTTCCTTGAATTGGTAGGAAAATGTGTTTATTTTCCAATACAATTAATATTGACATTGTTATCATTCTTATTGATATTATTATTATTAAATTGTTATTAAAATATTAATATCATCAAAGACAAAAAAATAATAGAAATGAAGCTTTCAAAAAATGAAGGAAAGGGGTAAACAGATGAGACATTGGGTTAAGTAGCTTATGCTGTCTTTTATCCTCATCTAATTTTAACACAAGGAAGCACTATGTCAAATATTCCACTGAATATATTCTTTATACTATAAAGCATACTCAAACCAAACCATGACTAATACTCACCCTTCAGAGTTGCTGATGGCCTGATACTTGCATACAAAGTTAGACCACATCTGGACCCCAATGTAAACTCTGTATCCTGGGAACTGCATCCCTTGTTCTATAACCTGAGGTCTTGAAGGAAATATACATATTTGGGGAAATTAGTAAATCAATATAAAATTGATGACAAAAAGAAATAATAATAAAATAATAAATAAATAAAAAATAAATAAAT
>NC_051411.1:17769131-17791631 GCF_015228065.2 Penaeus monodon
TCAAAGATATTGATCTTTTTCTTTATCTACTTAACACCCAACTCAGAACATATGATGCAATTTGGGAAAACTAATGAGTTCAATATACCTCAGCTTTTTCTAAGGTAATGCTTCGTCTTTCAGATTTGAGAATTTGTGCTTTTAAAATATATCTACTTTTTATCTCATATCATAAATGTATTATTTAAAACATACATCCAATAAGTATACTCTTCACATTTCACATCCATTCTATTAACTATTCTCATTATCTTCCATTATCTTTGAATTCAATCTTAATTTCTTGGCCTAATAAACAAGCCACCTTTTCGCTTGTTTCTAACTTTTATCTATATATTTTTAATTCTGATACTGCTGCAGTCATACTATATGCTATACTTGATTTATATGTATCCTCCAACATCTACTTCTTCAAATTTCTCTAGATACCTCTCATAATTGTTAGAATATATTTATAAGAGTGCGAGAACAAATAACCCTGTCGCATCCTTTGTTACTTCGTATACCATTCTTTAATCCATATATGTTCTTAAGTTGCTTTTTGTATAATCTTTATGAGTTTGATGTGTTTTGGTATAAAATATATATTTCATTATTTCCATTATGTATATATCGTGATCATATATCAAAGCTTCAGACAAACAAGTTTTTTCCCTGAAAAGGTACCAAAACCAGATTCTAAATCGAATTGATCATAGCATGAAAAATAGAGACATCAGAAAGACCTATACCTGTGTTTCATCGATTTGTTTAAACTTTTGATACTGTTTGCCCGATATCATCTGGAATAACATGAACGATATGAAGTTTCAACACTCATTATATAATATATTAATTTAATATAAAAATTATAAATATATTATATAAAAAATATATATTAATAAAAAAAATTATAATAAATATAAAAAAAAAATAATAAATATATATTTTAATATAAAAAAGATATAATATATATATATTATAATTATATATAATATCATATATATATATTAATATATATTTATATATTATATTATTATATATATATATATATATATTTATATTAATATATTATATATATTATATATATTTATATATATTATTATTATATATATTGCTATATATGTATATATATGTTTTCTATATTAATTATATATATTATATTACTGTATATTATGTATATATATGTATCTATATATATATATATTATATATATTATAACTCTATATATATACTATATAGATCTATATATATTATAATATTATATTATCATATATATATATATATATAATATATATAATATATATATATATATATATATATATATATATATATATATTTATATATAAATATACATATTATATATATATATATATATATAATATATATATATATATATATATATATTATATATATAAATATAAAGCGCGGTGGCGAGATGGTTAGAGCGTCGGACTCAAGACTGTCACGACGGCAATCTACTGAATTCGAGGGTCGAGGTCCCGGCCGCCGATTGTTCCCTTGGGCAAGGAACTTCACCTTGATTGCTACCTAGCCACGGGTGGCCAAGCCAGCCCAAGTCAAGTGCTGGTCCCAAGCCCGGATAAATAGAAAGAATGATACCAAAAGGTACCACCGGCATTCTCGTGGAAAGGAACTGGGGACCCTACCACGTACTCACTCCAAGAGCATCACAACATGAAAACTACAATTAAGTATCATGCTGTGACCACGGCGGCTCAGACATGAACCTACCGTTAAAAGAAGAATATATATATATATATATATGTATATATATATACACACACTTTTTCTTTCCACTTGTACCATCGACAGCCCGCAAATATCTTTGATGTTGTCGCTCAGTCTTGTCTTCGGTTTGCCTCTTCCTCTGTTTCCTATCACCATCCCTGTCAGCAAGTTTTTCTCAATACTTTTACTTCTCCTCACATGACCAATAAACTTTAATTTCCTTTTGTTCAAGATGTCCAATAGCCGGTCTTTACAATTTATTTTTCTCAGCACTTCATCATTCATTTTCTTCTCTGTCCAGTTAATACGTAGTACTTGTCTGTAACACCACATTTCAAAACTATTGATCTTTTTCTTGTCTATCTTCTTCAGCACCCAACACTCAGAACCATATGATGCAATTGGGAAAACTAATGAGTTCAATAACCTCAGCTTTGTTCGCAAGGTAATGCTTCGGTCTTTCCAGATGTTACTGAGAGCAACTGTGGCGTTTCTGGCAATGGTAATTCTACTTTTTATCTCCGGTGAATCATCATATGTATTAGTTAAAACAGCTCCAAGATAAGTGAACTCTTTCACATTTTCCACAACCATTCCATTGATTGTAACATGTTCATCGTTGTTCATTGCCGGTTATCTTTGAATCTTCATGATCTTAATTTTCTTGGCATTAAGAAACAAGCCAGCCTTTTCGCTTGCTTCTCTAACTTTATCTAGTAGTTGTTGTAGTTCAGTGATACTGCTGGCAGTCAAAACTATATCATCGGCGTACCTTAGATTTGATATTTTGTATCCTCCAACATCTACAGTTCCTTCAAAATTCTCTAGAGTACCTCTCATAATTGTTTCAGAATATATGTTAAAGAGGTGCGGAGACAGAATGCAACCCTGTCGCACTCCTTGTTTGACTTCGAACCATTCTGTTAACCCATAAGTGGTTCTTACAGTTGCTTGTTGTTGGTCATACATGGCTTTTATGAGTTGGATGATGTGTTTTGGAAACTTCATATCGTTCATGTTATTCCAGATGATATCGTGATCAACAGTATCAAAAGCTTGCAGACAAACAAGCAGGTTTTTTCCCTGGAAAAGGTACCAGAAACCAGATTCTAAATCTGAAATTGATCATAGAGAAAAATAGAGAACATCAGAAAGACCTATACCTGTGTTTCATCGATTACTTGAAAACTTTTGATACTGTTGATCACGATATCATCTGGAATAACATGAACGATATGAAGTTTCCAAAACACATCATCCAATTAATAAAAGCCATATATGACCAACAACAAGAAACCACTTATGGGTTAACAGAATGGTTCGAAGTCAAACAAGGAGTGCGACAGGGTTGCATTCTGTCTCCGCACCTCTTTAACATATATTCTGAAACACATACACACACACACACGCACACACACATGTGTGTGTGCATGTGTGTGTGTGTGTGTGTGTGTGTGTGTGGGCTGTGTGTGTGTGTGTGTGTGTGTGTGTGTGTGTGTGTGTGTGTGTGTGCATGTGTGTGTGTGTGTGCATGTGTGTGTGTGTGCATGTGTGTGTGGCATGTGTGTGTGTCATGTGTGTGTGCATGTGTGTGTGCATGTGTGTGTGCATGTGTGTGTCATGTGTGTGTCATGTGTGTGTGTGTGTGTGTGTGTGTGTGTGTGTGTGTGTGTGTGTGTGTGTGTGTTATATGTATATATATATATATATATATATATATATATATATATATATATATATATATATGTATGTATATATATAGGCTGCGGTGGCCAAGTGGTTAGAGCATCAGACTCAAGACTGGCACAACGGTAATCTGAGTTCGAGGGTTCGAGTTACTGGCCGGCGTATTGTTCCCTTGGGCAAGGAACTTCACCTCGAATGCCTACCTAGTCGCTGGGTGGGCAAGCCAGCCCAAGTCAGTGCCGGTCACAGAACCGGGTAAATAGAGATGGTGATTCGATAAAAACACTGGGCGGAAGGCAACGGCAAACCACCGCTCTAAATTGCCAAGAAAATCATGGAAATCCATGATTGCCAACGTCTTTGTAGGACAGGGCACTTGAAGAAAGAAGAAAGATATATATATTTATATATATATATGTGTATATATATGTATATATATATATGTATTTATATAAATATATATATCTTTCTTCTTTCTTCAAGTGCCGCATGCGAGTACGTGTGTGCATCCATGCACACACGAATTGCCCACTCGCGTATGTGAGCACTTGCACTGATTTAAATAATTTTAGGTAAATCGAACCTAGATACGATGAACTTCCTTGGGCAGGGAACTTTACCTCAATTGCCTATTTGGCCACTGGGTGGCTAAATAGGCAATATCAATGTGGCCTTGCATTACTCCATTACTCCAAGTCAGTGCTGGTCCCAAGCCTGGATAAAATAGAGAGAATGATTACCTAAATAGGTAATCATTACCTAAATAGGTAACACCGGCACTCTCCGTGGAAAGAAACTTGGGACTCTACCACATACTCACTCCAAGAGCATCACAATATGAAAACTACAATTAAGTATCATGCTGTGACCACGGTGGATCAAACATGAACCTACCGTAAAAAAAAATGTGATGTGGTATGAATTATCGTTTCTGTATTTAATCATTGGTGTAGAGGTTTGTCAGGAGAAAATAAAAGTTGAGTGGAATCCCCCAGGCTACTTCTCAACTCGCAGTCTCCAACTAACTAGGAGGAACTATCTCTGCCGCTTTAAAACAGTTAAACTGTAATACGCCAGACATATCATTTGGTGAAACCAGTAATCAGTAGAACCGAAGGTGTTTTCAACAGATATCCACTGCCCTGCTGCCGACAGTTTCACCGCAACCCTGGCATAGGGAGCTAATAGGGTGCTATCCTTGTTCAAGGGAACCCCAGGGTGCAGTTTATTGTCTTACACAGGACAAATATATATGTATATATATGTATATATATGTATATATATGTATTTATATGTATATGTGTGTTTATGTGTGTATATGTGTATATATATGTATATATATGTGTATATATATGTGTTTATGTGTATATATATATATATATATATATATATATATGTGTTATTATTATATATATATATATATATATATATATATATATATATATATATATAATGGTAGAAATCACACATGTCAAACCTAGATTATATAAATGAGACTAAGTTTTGAATATCACTGGATTCCATCTTAGGTCTGAAGAGGAAAGGGAGAAAGGGATATAAAAAGAGAGAGGAGAGTCAACCGGTATAACAAGGCAGGTGAGGAAGATGATGGAAGCGAGGAAGTCAGGTGGTAAGGATAAGATAAGTCCGATATGCGAAAGCTGATTGCCCGGCTATGCAATGAGGGAGCCCGGCCTGTGTCGATAATGCCGACTCGCTCACGGTGTCGCTGTGCTGACGGCTGAACTAGTCCTACCCGGATGGTGCCCAGCCACAGCAGTGACTACCAGGCGACATTGCACTCTCGAGCCTGGCGGGGCGCGAACCACGACCCCGGATGAAGGCGAACGTACCATGGATAGCAAGGAGGTTCAGGTCAGTCGAGGGTGGCCAGTATAAGGGAGAAAGCAGAGGATGTGGGAAGTGAGGAGAAAAAGAGAAAACAGGAGAACAGGAGAAAAGCTGCTGTTCAGGTTAACATTATTTCATCCTTTGACCATTTCATCTTTTCTTATTGGAACTACTTGTCTCATGTTCCCTCCTTCATGGTGATTTCATCCCAGCCCCCATATCTCTTCTCCATCTTAAACCTTCCATTCCCTGGCATTACTGTGAGGCCCTTCAAAACCTGCGGAGGGAGAATGTCACCTTATTGCCTTCTGACAAGGGCAACTTGATGGTGATACTCAATTGTACCTCCTACCTGCAGAAGGCCCGGGACCTGTTGGATGACGCCTCTACCGATGCACCCCTGACCAGCGCCCCCCATAAACACATTGCTGCTACCTACCATTGTCGCCTGAAAAAAAGAGCAGCCAGTTTTCCACAGGTAAATCTCTACCAGAGGTTCAAGGTCATCAACCCATGACTGCCTCATTTCTATGGGCTTCCTAAAGCCCATAAGCCAGCTGTGCCTCTACACCCCATCATCTCCTTCCAGGGATCTGTGATGCACCTTCTTGGCACCTTCTCTCCTGTTCACCTCCGCCACTCTCAGGACTTTATCACCCGTGTCTGTGGTGTCTCGCCAGCAATCATGATGAGCTTGGATGTTGACTACCTGTTCACTAAGGTCCTGATTGATGACATCCTCACTTTCCTTCAAAGGAGGCTCCCCACAGAGGATCCTCATCTCCCTTTGCCCACTGACATCTTTCTCCAGGTGATTCATCTGGGTTGGAATCTTATTCCTTTTCCTTTGAGGGTTGTATCTATTCTCAGATTCCATGGGATCCCCTCTCTCCATTCTTGGCAAACTTGTTCATGGAATTCTTAGTCTGAGCTTCTCCCTTCCATCTCTCTTCATCCTTTGGTTTAGCTGAGATATGTTGATGAAATCTTTGCTCTGTGGCCTCATGACCCTGCCCTGTTCCCAGATTTCCTGAAGCAGCTAAACACATGGTTCTGCTGACCACTTCTCCTTCACCATATACAGGAAGCCATGCATAGTGGTATGTACATACACTTCTCATACCATCCTCTCCACACACACACACACACACACACACACACACACACACACACACACACCACACACACACACACACACACACACACACACACACACACACACACGTGTGTGTGTGTGTGTGTGTGTGTGTGTGGTGTGTGTGTGTTGTGTGTGTGTGTGTGTGTGTGTGTGTGTGTGTGGTTGTGGTGTTGTGTTGTGTGTGTGTGTGTGTGTGTGTGTGTGTGTGTGTGTGTGTGTGTGTGTATGTGCTAATAAACACTGTGACCAGTGTACATGTGGAAATAATGGGTTTGTGCATGCGTTGTAACTACAGTACACACAGAATTTACCTAATAGTAGTAAATAGCTAACCTAACACATACTGAACAAATCTTATCATCATTTAATATATGTATTTCTTTTCCAAACAAAGCTCATAATACTAACCTCTGCCAACCAGTGATACATATACCACGATACTTCTTGAACTGATGCTTATGTTCTGCGAGAGTTGTTATCCATGTCAGATGATTGTTAATATGGTGTTGGATCGGGGGTATAAACTGTGTACTTCCTGTAGCACCTTTGAAAGCACTTGCTACCCAAAGCCCATCAAAAACTGTTCCATATCGACTGAAAAGATCTGTAATAGATATCTTTTAAAGCATTTGGACAGCGAAAAGGCTATATAAAAAAATAAAAAAAAAACTATTTTGATCAAAAGAAGAATGACAAAATGTTTGAACTACTACACAAGCATTTATCCTTAGGAATGAACTGAGCATAAATAAGTGTGTGAATGGTGAGTCTGATAATATGAAATAATCAATAGTAGGTTGCAAGGCAAGTATCAGGAGCTATGTAGGTGTTAAGATAATTATCAAATTGTTAATCTAATTATTTGTTCTCAAGTGTGCACAATGGATGAAATAGTAAAAGGCATAAAAAAAAGAGATTAAAGAGAGAGAAAATAAAATCATCTACATAAATATCCCTAATCAACTGTGCCAATGTAAAAAAAAACAAAAAAACTGAAAACTGTCATGTGTGCAAACAATCTCTGAGCTTTTGCTAAAATTTGGAGGTCAAATTAGTAACATGGGGGTAATCTTTTGAAAGAAGCACATAAAGCTTATCCAACTGATATATCCCTTAACATTTACTTCTAGCAAAGATTCTGGTTTCCTTCTTGAAGACTTAACATAAAAGCATCAGCTTTATTTTAAAAATCAGCCATAATCATTAAACAATGTTTAACATACCTAGAGGAAAGTCAAACTTTTTAGCATGATACTGCCATATCATTGGTTCAACAACTTCCCCTATTCCACTATCTGTTAATGAAGAAATAGGCCTTGGTTAGTGTTAGAAGATATGATAAAGAAACAGCACACAAAAGTAATGAAAATTATTTAAATTTTTTGAAAGAAAAGAAAGAAGTCAAAGGAGAAGAAAATACAAATATTTAAATTAACAAATTAGAAATGACAAATATATTTAAAACTATTAATTCATCTGTATTTCATTATCACTGGCCTACTTTCCGTGCATACTAATAAAAACATTTCTTTCATACAACATACTTAGGAGCTTCTCAAGAGGAATTTGGCGCATCATATCATCCCACATGATGAGTGTTAGATGAGGATATTTAGCCTTGATCCACTTAGCCAACCTAAGTACCCACATCAGGAAGAGATCATTTGTGGTTATCTTGTGCGATTCTATTTCATCCTGACATCGAGGACATCTTCCAATGTGCCAAACCTGCACATCCAAGTAGAGACATTAATATTGTGCATATTCTGTGTTGTACATTACACTATAATGCTGTAAATATTTTCTTAAATAAATTTCCCAACATATCTAACATTTTTAGAAAATTATGTAAGCCACATTATTAACTAAACTTAATTAAACTTATCAATTAATTAACATATCTAAATCTTCAAAGAATATCTGCATTTCACTATATAGAGATAACAAGAAATTAAGAAATAAATGTGTGTGTGTGTGTGTGTGTGTGGTGTGTGCATTGGTGTGCATGTGTTGAGCATGTGTATGTGTGAGTGTGTGTGCATGTGTGTATATATGTATGTACGAGTGTGTGTATGTGTGTGTGCATGTGTGTCTGCGTGCATGTGTGTGCGTGCGTGCATGTGTGTGTGCATGCATGTGTGTGCGTGGATGTGTGTGTGTGCATGCGTGTGTGCATGTGTGTGTGTATGTATGTGTGAATGTGTGTGTGTATGTGTGCATGTGTGTATGTGTGTGTATGTGTGCATGTGTGTGTATGTGTGTATGTACTTTCCAAAAATCAAGGAAAAGGGTAAACAGGTGCATGTGTGTGTGTGTGCATGCATGTGTGTGCGTGCATGTGTGTGCGTGCATGTGTGTGCGTGCATGTGTGTGCGCGTGTGTGTGCATGTATGTGTGTGCGTGTGCGTGTGTGTGTGTGTGTGTGTGTGTGTGTGTGTGTGTGTGTGTGTGCGTGTGTGTGTGTGTGTGCATGTGTGTGTGTGCATGTGTGTGTGTGCATGTGTGTGTGTGATGTATGTGTGTGATGTGTGTGTGTGCATGCGTGTGTGCATGTGTGTGTGTGGTGTGCATGTGTGTGTGCTGCAGTGTGTGTGTGCGTCCAGTGTGTGTGTGTGAGTGGTGTGTGTGTAGTCTTGTGTGTGATGTGTATGTGTGATGTGTGTGTTTGTACGTGTGGTGCATGTTATGTGTGTGTGTGTGTCATGTGTGTGTGATGTTGTGTGTGTGTGTGTGTGTGTTGTGTGTGCGATGTGTGTGTGCGTGTATGTGTGTCGTGTGTGTGTGTGTAGCGTGTTGTGAGTGTCATGTGTGATGGGTGTACAATGGTGATGTACAGTAGGTAGCACTTAGGTGATATAGGCATGTGTGACATCTCATGTAAAAAGATATATAGTGTAACATTTATATAACTGCAATATATGATTAAGCATATGATAGTTGCAGTAGTGGCTGTAATGTATGCATGCTTCTGAGTGAGTAGAGTGTGTATGTGTGTGCTCGTTAACGGATCAAGCAGGTGGTCGATGCATGTGTGCGATATGTCCTAGGACTTTTCATTTATCAAAATCGCCAGGTTGTCATGAGGTGTATGTTCACGTGGCTTGTCATGTGTTGGATGTGTGTACGTATCAAGTGCAAAGATATGGCTTATGAACATGTTTGGAATGTGAGTATAATGGGTATGTAGTGGCTGTTTGTCTATCGTGTGCAGTGGTGGTGAGATGTTGTGTGATGTATTTTGTTAGTGTGTGTCGTTTGTGTACTTTCAAAATCAACAAGGTCACGTAACAGGTAGGAACTCAGTGATAGCCATTTAATTACAGTCTAAAGAAATAAAAAATAATATAATAAAAAAAAAATAATAAATAATAAAATAAATAAAATTACAGTGGGGCTAATATGCACTGGCATCAAAGGGTTAATATTAAAGGCATCACTTACCTCTCCATTTAAAAAAATCAAATCAAATCCTACAATTCTTTAACTGCAATAAATAACTTGAGAAGAAAAAGTACCATACCTCATCAGCTCCAATATGCAAATGCTTGTCTTTGGGGTGGAGCTCCAGGACCTGTGTGATGAGCTTGGTGACCAAAGGGAAAGCATCTGGGTGTGTTGGACAGAGAGCATTGGGATAATGCTCCACCTCCCTCAGGGCTCTGTTCTCATCATGCTTCAAGACATACTGCAAAATGCATATAGATATAATTTTTCCTTATTTTTTCCCTTTCTACCATCAGTTAAAATCCTAAATTACTGTAGACAGTATTTCCTATGTTGCAAAAATTCATAAGAATTATGAGACTTACCTCAAAATGTCCAAATGTTTGGACCAGAGGAATGACAATGAGATTATTAACCTCTGCTATGCTATGGAGTTTTGCAATATCATCTGGTGTGTATGCATTTAGAGCCTGTAAATGCTTTAGCTTGCCATGGTATGGAAACATATCTTCATATTCTATAAGCAAACCAGTGGCACCAAAGCTTCTTATTAGTGGAAACAACTGAAATCAGTAACAGAGAACAATTAATCCTATCTTTTAATGCTCCTGAAAAAAAAAAAAAAAAAAAAAAAAAAAAAAAAGTTTTTTCATTATGCATGTGCCATGTACACCTATGAATGTTTACAGGCCTGAATGAATCACCTATAACTTGCCTGCTCATAGTAATTTATCCTTGGTGGTGCTCCTTTCAAATCTAGGTGCACCAACCTGAAACAATTTTATTTTACTAAGAAAACCAACTACAGTCAATTTACTCTCCATATATATCATTCTACCAGTTATTTTGGGCAATTTTTTTTTTGACATTAATCAACTTTATAGCATGTTTACTTTGGGACAGTTATATGATAAACTACAGTCTATTTGCCCCAGTCTTTTGTAGTTGTCTTTCTTGTTTGGCTTTCCTTTGGTTCTCACCTGTGGCCTTGTCCATCTATATCCACCATACTGATCAGTGTCTGGAAAATATAGAAATAGACTGATTTTAGCCTGCAGAATTATGTTTTGCTTATTTTATGTCTGCTAAATGTTTTTTCCCACTAAATAAATGACATGATACAAAATACTTATACATAATAATCATACTTTTTATGCATATATCAATAGAATTACTATAAGCATCTATCTTCCCATAAGAAGGGGCTTCAAAAATATTACAAAATAAGGGAATTCTACCAATCTTCTATGGAAGTTGCTTTTATTCACATCAGTAAACTGGACCTTAAACCTAATTCTAGCTGCTGTGATCTGGGTTTGAACTAATCAACTTAGTTCAGAAAAAACATAATTAAGGTGGTTTTGCAAACAGAAGATTTGATTCACTTTTAAAGAAAAAGAAAGGCGTATAATGTGACAAGTGTCTTAGCAGTTATTCCTCCTTTCAGGGCTTGGGATATTAGCACTATTTTACTACTTTTTACAAGGTTCAAGGGATTCTAAAGCTTCTTTCTACATTTTGCAAAAATATACATTCACATATAAAAGTTTCTACAAGATTCTCCTTTCATCATGACTTCTTTACACAGAGACCTGCTACTTCTATTTGATCTTTTGTGTACTTAACGCATTGGATTTTTGAATGAGGATGAGTATGGAAGATCTACATGCCTGTCGATTTCAACTATTAACTTTGAATCTTGATATTTTGCATTGATACTCCATGTCTTCAAACAACACTCTTTAGAATGAGAACCATATGTAATGTTCTAGAATATGCCATCACTGTACCTCTGATTGCAAGGACAACATAAAATATAGTTCTGGAAAAAAAATCTATTAGCCATTTACATTGCTTGTTTTTGCCACATATAAAATCAACACAGATCAGATCAAAACCCAATTATCGAATGCAAAAAAAGAAAGAAAGAAAAAAAGACTGGGAAAGCCTTGATGTTGATAAATCTTTTGTTACAAAACAAGAAATCTGGGTTTAAGTAACATTTAACAGACTTTGAAAAACAATATTCTGTATGACAAATTGAATAGCATCTGTATCTGTTATATGGAAGGACAGTTCACATAATTTCACTGCAGTAATCCCAGAATGAAGATTATATATATATATATATATATATATATATATATATATATATATATAATATATATTATATATATATATATATAATATATATATATATTATGTGTGTGTGTGTGGTGTATTGTGTATTATGTGTATATATATATATGTATATATATATATATATATATATATATATATATATATATATATATATATATATATATATATCCAATGCGTGAGTGATCCATGCACACACGCATCGCCCGCGCGCTGTTTTAAATAATTTTAGGTAAACAAACCTAGATACGATGAATTTTCCTTTGGGGCAAGGAACTTTCCCTAAATTTGGGCCTTTTTACCGCTGGGTGGGCAAGCCAGCCCCCCCCCCCAAAAAAAAAAGAAAAAAAAAAAAAAAAAAAAAAAAAAAAATATATTATATATATATATATAATATAATTTTATATATACATATATATATATATATATTTTATATATTATTATATATTCTATATATCTTTATATTATATATATTAATATATATATATATACTAAAATTAGTCTATACATAATTAACATAAAATATATATATATTACATAAATAATACTAATATATTATATATTAAATAATATATAATTTGCACACCAGGGGGTCTTTGTCTCTGTGTGAAACATGTGTTAACATGAAAAGGATAACATGGGTGTTTTAAACATGAAGGGACTTGGCAAACATGACGCAACTGGCTCTGAGGGGAGGAGCGGAGGAAAAAGCCAAGAGACGCAGTTGGGTGCTGTTCCTGTTAAGACATCGTGTGTGCCTTTGTGACCTGATAAACTTTGGGGTTGCCCTGTTATAAGCTGTATCGTGCAGTGTGACATTCTGTTTCCCCCTGTATTGTCCTATAAAAGTGTACGGTAAATAACCTTGTGTAAATAAAGGAAAGACTGTCATTTTGTGTTTATTTCGTGCCCTCCCTCGCTACCTGGCATTTCCCCTCATGTGTTCTGGACGCTGTGGTGCTCGGTGCCTTTTGGAGCTGTTCAGTTTTTCACGACCCTGTGAATAGCACGCCGTCTGCCTGGCCTCCCTTTGTGTTGGTGGCAGAGAGACGAGGCGGCCGGCGTAACAATATATATATATATCTATATTAATAATTATTAAAACATATATAATATAATATATATATATATATATTATATATATTATAAAATATATATAAATATAGGCCGCGGGGGCCGAGTGTTAGAGCATCGGACTCAAGACTGTCACTATGGAAATCTGATTTCGAGGGTTCGAGTCACAGGCCGGCACGTTGTTCCCTTGGGCAAGGAACTTCACCTCGATTGCCTGCCTAGCCACTGGGTGGGCAAGCCACCACAGTCCCTTGCCGGGTCGATTTAAAAAAAAAACCGGGCTGAAGGCAATGGCAAACCATATAATATATTAATATATATAAATATATATACAATACATATATATATATATATATATATATATATATATTATATATATTATATATATATTATTTATATATATAATATAAATAATTATATATAATATATATATAAATATACATATATAAATATATATAAAAATATATATAATATATATATAATATATATATAATATATCATCATCAAGGGGCTTTGCCAACGGGGACGCATGGCCACATCCACCCTTCGCTTCCAACCACAAGGGTCCCTCATGGCAAGTGTTCAGGCAGGCCCTCGGCCGATATCTAATTCTTTGCAACAGGTCTCCTTGAACTGCCCAAGCCATGACCTCCTGGGTCATCCCACAGGTCTCTTCCACCCAGGGTTGTCTCACAAAGAGACAACCTGATGGGCAGGGTCATCCACAGGGAAATGAACTAGGTGCCCATTAAGCCTGAGATGGCAATCACGGATTATGCAAGTAACAGGTCCCATGCCAGTCTCACGGTCCCATAGTTGGACATGTGGTCCTGCCAACTGTACCCCATGATCCGGCAAAGGGACTTGTTACAAAAGGCATCAAGACAAGTCTCTAAGACACTAGATAGCATCCAGGTTTCGCTTCCACCGAGCAAAACTGGCAGTATCAAGGCCTTGAAGACACGCAGCTTGGTCCTTCTGCATAGGTACCAACATCTCCAAACGCTCTTGATGATCAAGTTTATGGCTTCTGTTGCCAAACCAATCCGTCTATTGACTTCTTGGTCTGACAGCCCAGAGATATGGACTATGCTACCAAGGTATGTAAAACTTTCTGCAAGCATAGATCGACTGAACGGGTTCCCCTAACAGGCCCTCACAGTCCTGAATCTTGGTCTTGGTCCAGGAGATCTCTAGGTCTAAGGGCTTCGCCTCACTGCTAAAAGCATCAAGAGCCGCCACCGGGGACTCAGATAGGATAGCAACATCATTGGCAAAGTCAAGGTCTGAGACCTTGATATTGCCTAGTGTTACTCTGCACTGACTTTGGCTAGTAGCTCTGCCAATTATCCAGTCCATACAGGTGTTGAAAAGTGTTGGTGCAAGGGCACAGCCTTGCCTCACCCCTGAATTAACAGGAAGAAGTTTGACAAACCCCCACCACACTTTACAGCACTTTCAGTACCAGTATAAAGGCTTGCTATTAGGCCAATAATCTGTGTCGGAATTCCTTTGAGTCTCAGGATCTCCCATAGCGATTCCCGATGCACCGAGTCAACACCTTCTTGAGGTCAATGTAGGTTGCAAGCAACCCACGACCAAACTCATGATGGCGTTCCACAATTACTCAAAGCGCTAGTATATGGTCTATTGTGGACTTGCCAGGAGTAAATCCAGACTGCTCCGGTCTCTGATGCCTCAGTAGGTAGTTGCAGATCCGTTTCAGAAGAATGTGGGCGAGAACCTTGCCTGGTATGCTGAGCAGTGTAATGCCACAATAATTGCTACAGTCCCAACGATCCCCTTTCCCCCTCCAGAGGGGGATGACCACACCCTCAACAGATCAGGGGTAATGGTACCAGACTGCCAGATGGCAGTCAGGACTGTATGCAGGCCCCGAGCAATAGGTTCACACCCAGCCTTTAACAGTTCAGCAGGGATATCACACATGCCTGCAGATTTCCCACTCTTTAGCTTGGAAATTGCCATCCTAACCTCTGTTAGGGTAGGAAGTTCCTCACTGATATATATATATATATATATATATAAATATATATGTGTAATATATATATATATTATATAATATATATTAATATATATATATATGTGTTATATTATATTATATTATATATATATAATATATATATATATAATATGTTATATATATATGTATATGTTATATATATGTATATATATATGTATATTATATGTATATATATATATTTAATATATTTTATAAAGTATAATTATATACTAATATATTATATATATATTATAATAATACATATATATATATTTTTTTTTTTATAATATATAATATATAATATTATATAAAATATATATTATAATATAATAAAAAAATGATTTTATAATAGGTAATATATATATTTAAAAATAAAAAAAAAATTTTTTTTTATTTTAAAATTTATTAATATATATATTTTTAAAAAAAAAATTTTATGATAAAATAGAATATTATATAAGAATATATGTTAAAAATATTTTATTTTATTATAAATTTTAAAATATAATAATTTTATTGAAAATTTTAAAAATATTAAAAATATATTATAGTTTAAATACCTAAAATTATGACTTATATTTAAATGGGTTTCATATAGTATCTTAATTTTTTAATATTATTATTTAAAATAATTAAATTAAATAAATTTTAATATATAAGAAACATTTATTTTTATAATAAAATATACTATTTTATATATATATTATTAATATATAGGGGTAAAGTTTTAAAATTTCTATATATAATATATTTTTATAAAATATATACTATATAAAAATATAAAATAGATATAAATATTAATATTTAGATATTTTAATATAAAAAAATTTTCATGTATGATATGATTATTTTTTTAAAATATAAAAAATATAATATAATAAATAAAAAATTTTTATAAAAGGTGTTCTTTTTTTAAAAATATAAAATTTTAAAAATTAAAATTATATATAGTTAATTTTAAGGGATTTTATTTTAAATGATTTTATATATATTTTAATATATATATTTTTATATATAATATGTAATATATATAAAATTATAATATACTTTTTATATTTAAAAATTTTTTATTCTATTAAAAATATATATATTATATAAAATAATATATTTTTAAATATTTTGTATATAATAATATATGTATTTATATTTTATTATATTATTTTTATATATATAAATTATTTTTATAATATTTTATGTTTTTTATTTTTATCAATTTTATATTAATATTTTTATATTTAAAAATATAAAAAAATTTTTATAAAAATAACCCTTTAAAAATAAAAATATATATAAGATAAATATTTTTCCCATTATAAGATATTTTATATATATATTTTTATATATAATATATAAAATTAAAAAACCCAATATAATTATATTAATAAAAATTTTATTTTATATATATTTTTTATAAAATTTAAAACATTTTATCATTATGTTAAAAAATTATAAAAAAAAAATTAAAAAATGTAATCTTTTATATATATATATATATATTATATATATATATATATAAAAAAATTTTATTTTTTATTTTAAAAATATATATTATTTTATTATTTATAAAATATTATTATCTTTTTTTTTATTCTTTATTATTTTAAAATATATCTATATTATTTATATTTTAAAAATCCATTTTTCTAAAATTGTTTTTTATTTTATTTTTATTATAAAAATCATATATGTATTCTATAATATTTTTATAAAAATATTTATTTTATATTTTTAAATTTACTATATTTATATAAATCAGATTTATTTTTAAAATTAAAATATTATATTTTAAAATTATTTAATTATATTTAAAAAATTAAAATATAAAATATATATATATTTAATTTTTTATAATTATTTAAAATCATATTAAAAATTGTAAAACATAATAAAATTAAAAAAATTTATTTATCTATATTTAAAAATTTTTAATATATATTATATATAAAAATATATTTTTTATATATATAAGATTATTATATATTATATAAAATTATAGATATTATTTAAAATATATCTTATATAGAAAAATAATTTCATATATATATTATAAAAATATATATTTATTTAAAAAAATCAAAATAAATATTTTATTTTATTTAAGAAAAGATTTAAAAATTTTTATATATATATAATTAAAAATATTTCTTTAAAAAATTTTTTAATATTATATATAAAAAATTATTAGTATAAAATAATATTTATTTTATATTAAAAATTTTAAAAAATTAAAAATCTTTAAAAATATATTTATTATTATATTATCCCAAAAATTAATATATAATTATTTAATATTATATATAAAATATTTTTGCTGATCTAAATTAGAATTTTTATATTTAATTTATAGTTTATATATTAAATTAAAATTTTTTAAAAAAACCTTATTACTTATTTCTCTTTTGGTTCTTTATATATATTATATTTTATTAATTTAAAAATTAATATATACTATTCTTTTCTCTTTTTATATAAAAATATTTTTATTATCTTTTATTATTTTTAAAATTAAAATCTTTTTTCCTTATATTAAAAATAAAAAATATATTATATACCCTTATTTTTAAATATTTAAAATTTTATGTGATAATATTTTGGGTATATTTTTTAAAATATTAGGGGTATTTGTAAAATATTTTAATTAATAAAAACAAAAAAAAAAAAAAAAAAAAAAACCCCATTTTTTATAATATAAAATATATTTTATTATATTTTAATTAAACATATATATATATATATTTAATAATTATGTTATACATATATTTATATATTCCCTATATTATTTTAATATAATATTTTAAATACCAACAAAAATAAAACCCCAAAAAAAAAAAAAAAAAAACATATTTTTTATATAAATAATATAATATATATAACAATATAAATATAAAACATTTTATATATAAAATATATATAAAAATTTAAAATATATATTTAGTATATAAAATTTAAATTTTATATATTACAAATTTTATTTATATATCTTTAAATATATATATATTATGAAAATCTTTTCCATATATCTTTTAAATATATAAAAATATATTATATTTTAATTTTATATATATTAATATATATTTATTAATATATTAAATATATTTTTAAATATTATACAAATATATTATAATATATTAAAATATATAAAATATTTTAGTATAATATATAAATTTCTTATAGAAAAAATATATTTTTTTTAAATATATGCAATATTTTTACATTATATATAAAAATTCTTCAAAATTAAAATATATTTTATATATCTAAATAAAAATATGTTATATTAATGTATATAAATATAACAAATTAATTTTATTTTTATTTTAAATGTAGTAAAATTTATATTTTATATTATCCTTCTAAATATCCTAAAAATTAATTAATAATTTATAATAAATATATTCCCTAAATATAATATTATTATAAAATACAAAAAATCATAATTAAAACATATACTCAAATTAAAATTTAAAATATTATATATGATCATTTTTTAAAATATTACATATAAAAATATTTATATTTTTAAAATTTATATATATCAAAAATTTTATATTATTTTTATATATTTTAAGATATTATAAAAATTTTAATATAATATAAAATTATATTATACTTTTAAAATTTATATAATTATATATATTTTATATAAAATTATTGTATAATATTTTTATATAGTATTTAAAAATATATGTTATATATTTTAATAATGGTTTAATATTATGGTATTTTAATTATATAATATATATTATTTAAAATTTAATATTTATCCATATATATAATTACTTTAATTTATATATACATATATATATATATATTAATCTTATATAAAAATTTTAAATTTTAATTATATGGTACATTACATAATATAATTAAAAATAAATTAATATTATATATAGAAAATTTATTTTTTATATTAAAATCATATTTATTATATTCATATATAAAAATTATTAATATTTATATATATATTTATAATTATATATATTAATGTATTTTTTATATATATAGGGAAATATATAGGGATATTTATTTATATTATAGGGAATATAACATATATATTTTTATATAGTTATATTTATTTATATTTTTGTATATTTTATGTAAAGGGTTAAATAAACCATATAATTTACCCCAAAATTATATTTTATTTTATATTATTCTATATATATTATATATTATATAAAATTAATCTTTTATCTAAAATCTAAAATTATACCCTTTTAATATATATAAAAATGATATATATTATATGTATATATAATATAATATGTATTTTATGTTAGAAAAATGTTATAAATATGTGTAAATACAAAATTTTATTTTAATAAATATAATAAAATATATATAAAATTATTATATATATATATATTATAAGGTAAAAATTATATACCCCACTTTACACCACAAAAAAACCCCTATATATAATAAAATTATATAAAATAATAAAATTATATATAATATATATATTATATATATAAAAATTTTGGGGTGTGGGGTGTTTTTTATATCATACAGATTAAAAAAATTTAAAAAATTTAAAATATATATAATATAAATATATATATAAAATATAAAAATATATAATAAAAATATATAGAATTTTAAATTTATAATATAAAGGGGAAATAATATTTATATACCATATTTATTTACAATGGATAATTTAATTTTATAGGTATGAATTATATTTAATTTTATGTAAAATTTTAGGGATATATTTAATATAATATAAAATTAATGATATAATACATTTATATATGTAAATTTTACATATTTTATTGTATTAATAAACCTAATATATATAGGTATGTTTTTCATCATCATCATTTAAGGGTGGGTTCCCAGTCGGGAGCCCCCGGGGTCCAGCATGATACTAAAATTGCATTTTCACTTTGTGATGCCTTGGAGTTATTAGGTTTTAGGGCCCCCATTTCCTTTCCACGGAGAGTCCCGGTGTTCCCTTTTTAAAGGTAATCATTCTTCTTTTTTATCCGGGTTGGGGACCAGAACTGCCCTTGGGGGTTTGGGCCCCCCAAGTGGCTGGCAGGCAATAAAAGGTAAAGGGCCCTTTCCCCAAAGGGAAAAAAACGCGGGGGGCGGGGGACTCAAACCCTCGAATTCAGTTTTGCCGTAGTGACGTTTGAGTCCGACGCCCCAAACCATTTGGGCCCCGCCGGGGCCCTTTATGTATTAATATATAGGGATTTTATTTTTTTTGTACTAAAAAATTTTTTTTATATTTTTATTATTAAAAAAACATTTTTTAATAAAAGGTATTTTAATTATAAAATTATAAAAAAAAAAAAAAAAAAAAAAAAAAACCCCCAATATATTAAAATATATAAATAAAATATGTTAAATTAATTTTATTATAAAATTTTTAAAATAATACATAGTTTTTAAAAAGGTAATATATATAAAAAAAAAACAAATATTTTCAAAATATTATAATATTAAAAAAATATTTTATTCAATAAAATTTAGATAAAATATAGAATACCTTATAAAATTTTTGGGAATTAGTTCAAAAATAATTTAAAAGGGGGGGACTCTATATATATATATAAATTATAATTATTTTAAAAAATTTGATAAAATATAAATATAATTTTAATATAATAAATAAATTTTATTTTAATAATCAAATTAGTTAAAAAAATTTTAAAAATATTAATTTTAATAATTTAATTTATTATATATAAAAAAAATTTTTATAAATTTTAAAATTTTTAATATCTTATTTTATAATATAGAAATATATAATGTTTATAATAATATTATGGTTTTATATATATCTTTGTTATTATATTTTAATTTTAAAAAAATTAATATTATTTTTATTAATATAGAGTATTTTATATATATATATAATTATCGAATAATATAATATATCTATATAAAAATTAATATTATATATTATATATATTTTAAAATTATAAAAATTTTTTATATAAATAAAATTTTTATATTTATAATTAAATATAATTATAATTTTAAAATATATTTTTAAAAATATAAAAATATTAATATACATAATTATAAACATACAAATATACAAAAATTTTTAATATATATATACTATATTAAAATTTAACAATATATAAAAAATACAATATATAAAAATATTTTAAACCCAAAAATAAAAATAAAAAACTTTTTTTTAAAAAAACCCTATAAAATATCCCAATATATATTACATAAAATATAAAAATAAAACATAATATAATACAATAATAATATACTATTATATATAAAACATAACAGTATAAAATACACTATATATCATATGGGTAATAATATAAAATAATATAATAATATTAACAATTAATTAAAATATATTTTATAAAATATATAAAACCCCTTTTTTAAACCTTTATAATTATATATATATATAAATATATATAATTTTTATTATATATTGTATATATATACACATATAAAACCCATTACATATCATATATATGTTTTAATAAAACCCTATATATATACAATAATAAACAATTTTTAATATAATAATAAAACAAAATATACTATATTATAATTAAAAAATATATATTATATATATTATATCCAATATATTTATATATTATATCTTTTAAAATTAATTAATCTTATATTATATATCCATATACATAACAATATTTTTTTCTTTTAAGGGTGGGTTTCATTTTTGGCCCCCGGGTCACAGCATGAATTTAAATTTTATTTTTGTGTTATGATGCTTTTTGGGAGGATACGTGGTAGGGCCCCCAAAGTTCTTTTCTACGGAGATTTGGGGTTTTTTACCTTTTCCCCGTAATCATTCTCTCTATTTATCCGGGTTTTGGGACCAGAAATTTAAAATTTGGGCTGGCTTGGCCAACCAGTGAAAAGGAGGCAATAAAGGTGAATTTCCTTCCCCAAAGGGAAAAATGGGGGTGGGTGACTGAACTCTGGGATTCAGATTGCCGTCGTGATACTTTTGAGTCGAGGGTAACCCATTCGGCCCCCGGCCGATGTCAGGGTTACAGTTTTTTATTAGAAAATTTTAGAGCGGGGGTTTTGGCCATTGCCTTCCCCCCGGGTTTTTTTATCGAGTCACCATCTTCTATTCCCCCGGCCTGATTTGAGCTGGCTTGGCCACCAGTGGAGGCAGGAAATCGAGGTGAAGTTCCGCCCAGGAAAAACCCGGGGGTGGTGATAACCCTAAACTCAGATTGCCGTGTGCAGTCTTGAGTCCATGCTCTCCCCTTCCCACCGCGCCCCCATATATTTTTAAATATATTATATATATTATATTAATATTATATATATATATATATATATATATTTGTATAGTATTTATGTATGTAATATAAAAATATTATATATAATATAATTAATATATTATATAATAAATTTGATTTATGTAATGATAAAATATAAAATTAAATTAAAA
>NC_051411.1:17801631-17821631 GCF_015228065.2 Penaeus monodon
CCATATAGGAAGTGAGGTGTGTCTGTAGCATTGACCCTAATACGGGCCAACATCACCTCCTCTCTTCTTTCTTTTCCTGTCTGACTTTATTTGTCACTTGCAGGTTGGTCCACTCACTTTGCCACAGGAGATGGATTTTTGCTTTTATAAGAGACACAAAACACATGAGATCTGTACAGACTATGCTGAGGTCCAGATCACCAGCTGACTTGGCTAATTTGTCAGCCTATTCATTGCCATGGATACCAGAGTGACCTGGTACCCATATTAGCTTCATTGATTTGTTGGCATCATGTAGCTTACGAATGATATTACCCAGCAGTTCATTTTTAGTAGTTTCTAATGATTTAATAGCTTTAAGTAAACTAAATGAATCTGAAAAAAAAACTATTTTATCATGGGTTGTCGACAGTGCAAATCTAAAGCTTTGTCAATGGTTCAGCAAGAAGATACACCCGCACCCGTCGGTATATATATGAAAGAGGGAGATATTTAACATGGATCTCTCTGAACTCTGGCGTACCTCCACCTTCGGCGACATGGACTTAGCTGATGGAAGCCAGGCTTCCATGATGGAAAAAATGGGGGTTTCCCATAGTGCTATATTTGAATGAACCAGGGTATCGATGGTAGAGAAATCTATACCGACTTTCTCGACGAGGTCGTGGAGTAGCGTTGCAAAGGGCCATTAGGATGACTCGGGTCTCGAGCCACCTTTGCGGCATAGGTCGGTGCTATTTGGCTGCGTCTGGGTCGGAGGAGAGGTACTCTCGTCTCCAACTCAAAACCCTCGATCCGAGTACATTTCAGGGCTTCAAGACACACATGCAAACAAGTTTTCTCAACAACATCGAAGCCTTTCAAAATTGAGTTCGATGCTGAGCCATGCACGATTGACCCATAATCTACTTTAGACCTAATAAGGGCTTTATATATCATTAGCAAAGACTTTCTATCAGCAGAATTTTGAATAGGTATTGGGTGACTGTTTAGAGTTAGCCTGATATTCGGCTTTTTCCTATGTGAAAAAATGACCACAATACTCTCTTGTGGAAAACTTAAAACCCCACTGGAGGCTCCAGTTATGAATCATATCCAGTGCCAGTTGGATGCAATTTGCCGAGAATTCTGCATTACTGCTAGAATTCACAATGCACAATCATCAGTGTACATTGAGTATTTAAGATTCCGAGGGAGAGCTGGTAAGATGTCATTGATCATACATAGGAATAATGTTGGTGACAAGACACTTCTTTGTGGGACCCCGTTTGCCTGGACAAAAATATCCGAAAAGTGACAGTGTCGGAAAACAATTTGACAGCAAAAGTTCTGTCAGAAATGAAATTTTGAATGAAATAAGACAAGTTTCCGTGTAATCCAAAGGCGTAAAGTTTTCTGAGTAGGCCATATCGCCATGTCGTGTCGTAGGATTTTTCTATATCTAAAAATAACGAAATTAAAAAATCTTTTTTTGGCAATTGTCTATTGAATATGACTGTCCAGTTTTACTAGTTGATCAAAAGTGTGGCGTCCTTTTTGGAAGCCGCACGTCTCGTCAGCTACCAAATTACTGGAATTTTTAAAAATGCAATAACCTACTGTTAACAATTCATTCCATGACCTTGCATTTGGGCGGTAGGAGATGGCAGCTCTGGGATTTTCCCATCCTTTCAATATGGGAATAATGTGGGCGAAGTGCCATGAGTTTAAAATTTTTTCATTGAACACTTAAAGCAACTTAATCATGTAATCATGATTAAGAAGCTTTATCATCTCATATCGAATCTCATCGAGGCCTGGGGATGTTCCTCTACAGGCTTCTTGGGCTCAGACAAGTTCATCCATTGTTAGATCTTTATTGTAATCAAAGTCATCTCTTGTGGCAAAGTGAAAAGGGTGCAGCTTAGCTGCTTCCTTGGTGGTCAGGAATGCTGGATGGTAATTGTCTGAGCTGCTTGTATATTGGAACTGACTGGCGAATCAAGATTGGTTCCCTCATGAATGATATTTTTAATTTTGAAAAAAAAAAAATCTTATTTATTTTACTGAGAGTGAACCAAACCTCTGGTACTGTGGTGTTGCTGTTAAATATAGAGACAAAGCTCCGCCAGGAATATCTTTTTGCTTGTCTAATTGTTCAACGAGCCTTAGCTCTTGCTTGTATGCAATTGCAAAAGTTCTTGTTATTGGTGTTATTTTTGAAAAGCCTGTAGGCCCTGTTGCGTTGTCACAGCGCCCTGCGGCAATCTGGTGTCGACCATGGAACTCTATACTTAATGCTATCTGTCGAAGTTTTAGGAATGGATATCATTGCTGCATCTAAGATCGAATTCTGAATATTATTTACCTTATCATCAATGGTTTCTCCAACAAGTTCAAGCTTGACCCTCCTTGTGAAGGCGACCCAGTCTGCTCTTTTTATGTTAAATTTAGGTGCTGAAGGCATTCTTATCGTGAATATTCAATAAAATAGGGGGGTGATCGCTTCCCAGCGAGTCGTCAATAGTGTGCCACAGGCACTTAGCTGCTATTGATGAAGAGACCAGTGATAGGTCAATAAAGTTCAAAGTACTGGTATTATCGTCCACCCGCGTCGGACTACCATCGTTCAGAAGGACCAGAGCAAAATCATTAATCAACTTTAACTACTTACACACCTTTACCATCCGGCCGCAGGGAACACCATAACGTATGATGAGCATTAAAATCACCTAAAATTAATATATATTGTGTGGCAGACTGTCCTGAAGAGCACAAAGTTCATCGTAAATTACCACATTATCAGGTGGGCAATAAACTGAACATGTAGTCAGATACGTGTTATTGATTTTTAATTTGCATGTGACAAACTCCAAAGTAAAATCAATTGCCACTTCAGTGAAAGGGAGGCTTTGGCGGATGTACATGGTGACTCCGCCTTCACCCCTACCCTCTCGATCCTTCCGACACAGATAGTAGTTCCTCAGCGAAACGACCTCATCTGACACGAGGTTGGTTAACTGCGTTTCTTGGAGAACTATAATATCGGGAGCATAAGACGAGGTTACTAAGCTAAGGTCATTTACTTTAGTTCTAAGACAGTTCCATTGTATAATGGTTAACGTGAAGATTGTGTTTTATGGGGTTTGGAAGTCCTAACAGGAGCCACTGGACAAGAAGGTGTGATCCAGATTGTGTTTTGGTGTCATCCTCCTTATGATGCTGCTGCTTTTGCTGGATTGATTCAGCAATTTGTTGAATTGTATTATTCAGTTCTTTAATAGTTCTTTAACTATTTCCTTTAACTCTGCAATTTCCTTGTCTTTAGCCGCAAACTCCTGACTGATGCTGTTTGCATTGGGAGTGCTGTTAGTTGCTGCAGAAGCATAGGAAATATTGGGTTTGTTGGTCAAACCTTCAACTTTCCTCTTGGCTTCACTATAACTAACATCATGGCCTCTCCTCCCTCAAGGTGCTGCACTTGGCAGAGCCAGATTAATGGGGACCTCCACAGTTAGCACACTTGAGAGTGTTCTCAGTACATTCAGCAGTAAATTTTCGGTTTAAACATAGTACTTTCATTATCTCATATATTAGTGTTTCGGTTATTTAAATTTTCGATGACAATGTGTTCCTTTTTCACACATTTAATTTTCTTATAGTAGAAAAATCGGAAATGAATCTGACTTGACCTCACTCAGGTAAAATGGTCAACTCTGATTGCCATCTGACTCCGATCACGTCGAGAAATATACATTCAATTTATTATTGTTTCTAATTTTTATTTCAATTATCTCTCAGTGTTAGAGATGATTTTTATTATTTCAGCTACTACAGTGATTTTCATCATAATTCATCAATTCACATGAAATTACCTCGGTCATCTTAACGATTTTCCTACTTTCGTCCATGACAATTGTTAAGATGCTGACCGATTTTCACAGCCTTTCTTTCACTGATTTTTCTATATCTCGAACGTCATTTCCTCTTGGTTACATGGTTCTTGGTGACGACCCCACGCTGGGTTCTGGACATGTAATTAGTATTACGTCGAATGTTGTCCTTTATACGTGCCCAGACACACTCTCATCGCCCAGCTGCGATCCGGCGCCCGTGATGCGCCCAATGTTTTTACGACTGGCATTTCCCAACGGGATGGGATGTCCAATTTGCGTAATATTTTGCCGCGTATGTGATCCTCCCGGTAGTATTTTCTTCAAACTGAAAATAAGGTGGAGTACTGATCGCTTTTCATCAGGAAACTTTTATGTACAATTTAACTTACAGTCACGTGGGTTGTTTTATTGGTCATTCAGTTGTCCTAAGAGAAGCTGACCCGATCTGCTTGCACCATGTGTTGCTGTGCAAGGTTTGTTTGTTCCGTGACAGACTTGTCACCTTTCATTAATTTCACATACTGAAAGCAGTATCATTTCTGTGATTTCGCATAGTAGTTGATATAATGTTGCAATTACAGTATAGTATTAACTATATTCCCACAATTATGAATAATCATTTCACCACTCACCTCATGCAGCTACGTATGCACATCATCTGTCTCTGTATAAACCACGTTAATTGCACAAGAATTACATGTGTATAGTTTCAGGGTAGCTATCGACCTATGCCTATCTTGTATTCTTGCTTTGCATTATGTTTTATTGTACTCTGTGTTGTCGTGAGCAAGCGTATATGATGTAATGAGTCGCTCCCGAACATTATGAGGACTACATTACCTATTTTCATTATAGCTTTGCCTCGAATTACTGATGGTGTCCGTAATAGACAAGCTCTATGAAACGAAAAAAATTATACGCATCTCGTATAAGTCAGATGTATGTTATATGTATTATTGCACAGCACACTGTTGACATTCGCATTGTTGCATCTTTTGTTGTCGATCAACATTGTCCTTGCGAACGCGACAACTTTTCCTTCCTTAAAGTTATGCACAATGCTTATCTATTGGAGAATTTCATCCCTATCTGTCCTGAGATAATTGCAAATCAAACAAACTATTGCAATTGACTCCCAAAGCATGTTCCTCTGTCTATCTCTTGACAATTGAATTAATTTTAAAAAATGATTATAAAAATTGAAAATTTAATATGAAATCTTGAATATTAGTCTCACTGCAATGTATTTGATTATATATTACATGTAGCCCTTATTGTCACAACCCCCCCCCCTTTGCACCCGCCTTCCTTTCTCTCTGCCTGCCTCTGCCCTTTTTTGTACTTGTTTTAGGAAATGTTGGAGCAGCCTGCCAGGACACACACCGAGCATCAGCCGACAACAGGAGCGCACGGCGCAGGACGCGAACAGGAGGAAGCCACACGGGTCTAACACCGCGAAGGTTCATAGCAAGTTGCTACCCCCGTCGAGGACGACGGTTTGGTGCGTGTGCCGAGCGTTCTGAGTGGTCAGATGCCTTAATTGTCATGCCCTCTCATGACCTCTGATCACTACCTTGCCCAAACAATCACTCTGCCCCGAGACACGAATCTGTTCGGACACTATCTCCTCCAGGGGGCCACCAGCTAGGGCCCCTGCCTTTCTGGGACTTCGCTGCCCGGGTCCCTACCATTGCACAAGCCAGCCACTTCAGCCACCGTCTACGCTACACTACCAAGAATCTTCTAAGATGTAGCGTGTGTTCCCTTTATATGTGTTGTGAATCATTGACTACCATTACTGTTTACCAACAGTCTTCCACAATCTGGTGGCAGGGTGGTCGTTGCATCCTTTTGGCTTGCAACATGGACACACAATCTCCGAAATTCGCAAGCCCATGCTTCCACGATCGACCATGTTTTCAAACTACGTGACTACACGTTTTTGGCCTTTTCATTTCTTTTCCTTCCCTTCTTCTCCCATATATGTGTTTAGCCGTATGTGCAGTCACTCTCATGTTGGTTTTGTTGGGTAAAAGTGCTAAATGACAATGGCACATTCTCATACTATTCTTCTGACCTTAGATCGCATTACTGTGTGATTGTGGTATGTGGTCAACAAACGTGAATATTGTTAATTAATCAAGTATTTAATTAATTTCTCTCGTCATTAGAGATTTATATTATTTCAACTGCAACGAATTTAACTCGTTCCTGATTTTATCTTTATCACACATATCATATCATCAATTTCTCTTCCCGTAGTGCGTTTTCCTGTTTTGACCTGATCGCACTTTCTCTTTCCTTTCCAGTCGGTTGGGATGTGGAAAGGGTCAAGAGATGACTGCTCGTTTTTTCTGTAATTTGGTTGTTGTTGTTGACACCATAGGGATAACCGTATCGTTACATTACTCATTGGTGAGACGTTCTATAGGTGCTAGAATGGAACTTGTAACGCGATTTATTTAAACCTTTTATTTTGAGTATAGCATTACGATCTTCCCCATATCATAGTGCACATGGATGCTCGATATAACCCGGGGTTGCATAAATCGCCTAATACATCTACGTTCCGACATTACGATAGTAGGTACAAGCAAAACTGAAGTTATTTGTTTGATCGGCAACTTCCGAGTCCTGCAGTTACGTCTGTTAATTAATGTAGGACTAGAGTTTAAGCTTGAATTATAATCGTTTATTAATCATGTCCTTCTCAACCTCTAGAAGTCGTTAGCATGTTTTGGGTAAATTCCAAGCGATCGTGTGATTCGTGATAGTTGGATACCCATAGGGAATGTCACGAGTGCCCATCACAGATATGCAGAAGAGAGCAGGTTATATATAGATTTTCTCGGCTCAGTTCGCTTCATTGTATAGCATTTTGGGTATAGGAAACCCTTGTCGATAAAGTCTGACATACACAGTTAGACATGGCTACCTCGGCAGTTCAGAATTTCTGACCCCGAGAAGATTTGCTTGCTAGAAAGCTTGTATATATATATATATATATATATATATATATATATATATATATATATATATGTGTGTGTGTGTGTGTGTGTGTGTGTGTGTGTGTGTGTGTGTGTGTGTGTGTGTGTGTGTGTGTGTGTGTGTGTGTCTCTCTCTCTCTCTCTCTCTCTCTCTCTCTCTCTCTCTCTCTATATATATATATTATATATATATATATATATATATATATATATATATATATATATATATATATATATCTTTTTTCACGTCACCGTTCATTAGTTCATTCTGTCGCATATCATTAAATGTTGAATTCAATGTGGTAATTGAAAAAAAATGTATTAATAGCATTGTAAATTCATCACTGTTTTGTTATACTGAACGTTATTCTTCGTGTTTGTGATTCATTTTCTGTGTGAGCTCACTCTCACATTCATTCTCATTCACACTTACTTTCGTTCACACACATACACACACTCAGTCATCCATGCAGAAAAAAAGACACTGAAACCTTTTCATTAATAGGCTTTGTTGCTGTTGTAGTTGCAGGCATAAAGATTTATGATTTGCCCGCGATTTTGCCAGTTGTACGAGTGACTAGTACATGATGACATACATTTCTTCTCTGTGTGACGACAATTGGTCCAAGTAAATCTCCCTCTCCTATTTTCTTCTTTATCTCTGTGAAAGTAAAAGACACACAAAAGAAGTAAAAACAAGCATTAAAAACTGCAAATTTATATAAATAACCGGCTTTTTCTCTTACTATCTCGGCCCTTACGTGTATAATCTGGTTTACCGATAACCGACACGGCACCGAAGGAGGACCCTGCTGCAAAAATGGTCACCTTAGGATGCTGTAGGAAGGACATCATCGGAAGATCGCCAGAAGCCTGCAGACCAGGATGTTCGTCAGAGCAGATATTAAGCCGCCTGATGATGTAGTGGAAGAGGATGCCGCGAAGGACCAGGAACTCGCCAGCGCAGGTACCAGTCGCCCCAGGATGCTGTGGAAGGGTGCCACCTGCCTGGACGCCTGCAGATCCAGTGAAGCTCCAGGAGCTCATCAACGCAGGTATCAGACGCCATGAAATGCCAAGGAGGATGCCGCCTGCTCGGACGCCCGTAGATCCAGACGAAGATTACGAGGATGCAGCCGAGAAACACCTGGACGAGATCTGCGAGGACGTGTGGACGAGTACGCCGCCGAGTTGGACCTGGACAAGGACTACGAGGAAGTCTAGGTGAATCCGAAGTCAAGGAGGACCTGTACGAGACCTTCGAGGACGTGTGGACGTCGAGGACGGATAGATTACACCAAGGAAGAAGAGGACGACAAAGACGAGCAGCCACGAAGACACACCATAGACAAAGCACGCGAGAACGAGATGACCAGCAAATCAGGACCAGGCAAAGTTGGGTCACCCCTTGAGGCCAATCTTCGCCTTGAGGGCGAAGCGTGAGTAAGTGGTCGAACAATATGGCGTGTACATAAGCACAATTTGTATAAGCCATTAGAAAATAAGCTACATGGCTGATTACCAAGTGGCTCCAAGTCGAGTTAAGAACCAATGACTCAGCGAGGGCGTAGATGACGATTTTATCTGACCTCGTCTGACCTCTCATTTCGCTAACAGCGGTCACCGTGCACAGGAGGGAGGGGAGAAGGGAGGAAGGGAGGGAGGGAGGAAGGGAGGGAGGAAGGGAGGGAGGGAGGAGGAAGGGAGGGAGGAGAGGAAGGAGGAGGAGAGAGAGAGAGAGAGAGAGAGAGAGAGAGAGAGAGAGAGAGAGAGAGAGAGAGCGAGAGATAGAGACAGAGAGAGGGGGTGGGAGAGAAAGAGAGAGAGAGAAGGGAGGGAGAGACAGAGAGAGAAACAAAAGACAAGCGGAAAAAGAGAAGCTGTTTGATTATGTACACGTTCTGGATGTGCTTCCCACAACGCCGTGTGTAGATGGAGGTATAGGACATTTTCGCCACACCCTTGGCGTATTCCACTTGCCAATCAGCAATTTGTAACGTCCCGCATTTGTGCTAAAGAACATGACAGTTATAAATGAACAGCCGTCCTGCAACTGGAACCGCCTTGAAGAGGTGCAGGAGCTCCCTCTCTGAGGTGAGCCAACCTTTGGGTAGCTGGCTCACTGGGGGATGGTTCCAAACAAAGATGGTTCCAAACAAAGATGCCTATCTTGTAAGTGGAATGGCATCCTCTCTGGCCTCTACCCAGGGGCTTCATCCCCCCATGTGTTTGCTATGCGTGGCACCCTTGTGCGCTGTGGAGACGGGAGTCCTGGAGGTTGAGTGATACCGTGTATGCGGCTAGCAACACACCTGTTTGGGTCCCTTATTCTAGCAAGATGGGTTGCCTGATCGTAGCACGGTCAGGTCAACTGGTCAGTTTTCTTTGGAAGGATAGGGTCAATTAGTCATTGAGCTGTTGGCCTCACACAGGTCCCGTGAGTCCCGGTCACAATGGCCACCGGCTGCATATACCCCTGTAGCTCTTAGACATGAGCTCTAACAAACAGCTTTCCCTTGTTGAACTCAGTGGTGGATGAGGGCGTAAAAGGCTCGACAATGCCTACTAATTCTCGAGAGCATTGGAGATACAGAGGCAAATCTATGTTGTCAATCCAGATTGCCAGAGTCCAGGGCATGATTATTGTCTCTAAAGGTCAAGCTACCCAGAATTTCCTGCAGGAGACAAAGGAGCTTAATCATGGAAGGAAAGTGAGTATCTCGCCACTGAATCCAGAACACTGGAGAGTCAAGATGGTACTGCTTGGCTTCTCAGTTTCTACAGATATGGAGATGATCACACCACACCCCCAGGTCGTGGGGGCTTCCTGAATGTCGAAAGGGAAAACCCCAGCCTGGCTCCTCCTTAGAACCTATGTGCCTGAGCCACTTCGGTGCTTCGGTCACCACTAGGCTAGCTGCAAAGCCAAGCCCAAATGTGGTGTTTGTAGCAAGGCACACAACACCGCGGTGTGCCTTCAGGCACACAAAGAAGGTCAAAGAGACATAGCAGACAAATGTCCCAACTGTACCAAGAGGCATCATGCCTAGAAGCCTGACTTGTTCTGTCAGGAAGGAGCCGGCCCTCAAGCGGCAAAAGGTCGTTAAGAAAGGACCAGATTTTGTTACTGCCCCCACAGGCACCCATGTCAACCAGAGGAATAAAGGGTCAAACAACACTCCCCAAAAGCCGACCAACTCCTCTTTGAGAAGGATGACTCTCCTGCAGTAGCAACAGCTTTGAGGTGTTCGAGCGAGGAGGCAGAGAAGGCAGTCCTGGTCGCCATGATGGCAATGTCCCAGACTGTTGCAATCCTGAAACTGGACACAGCCAAACTAACTCCTATTCCACCTCAGGGCGAGACTCCCCCTCCTTGCTCCAATTGTGATCAAGCCCTCACAGGTAGAGCCAGAAGAAGCTGACTCTGTGCAGTCAGGACAGGCTAAGCTTACCCAGGCAAAGCCTAAAAAGAGAAAAGCCAAGCCAACAAAAGTCAGAGCTACCACTTCCCAGTAGACCATTTGCTTGCCTGACAAGGAACTCTGAAACAGATGGAGATTCCTCAGTCAGCGAGTACTTTCCAAGGTTGTCAGACTCCATCTTGTCAGATGCCACGATTGCTGGGGAATCTGTCTCTGATGCTGAATACATCGACGTTATTAACAACACAGATGTAATTAACACAAAGTAACATGACACACAATCTAAACATACTACAGAACATCAATGGCTTCAATACAAGAAAAATCATCCTCCATGCAATAGTGCGATCAAGGAATACTGACATTGTCATGCTCCAGGATGTATTAACAGAGGAGACTGTTCGCTTCTCAGGGTATTGTGTCTTCATGTTGCCAAGCACAGATAGCACCAGAGGCTTGATCATCCTGGTTAGAACAACAATCCCCTTCTCCATAATAGCCGATGCACCACACTGTGGAGATGATGTCAAATCTCCTGCCACTGAGATCCACCTAACTGGGGGGCCCCTCATGCTTTACAATATGTACAGAAAGCCAGGCTATAAGAGCTTAAGCACCAGCTAGGTCTGTGCTACTGCAGCACAAGACCGAGTGATCATAGGAGGAGGCTTCAATGTACACCACCCCATCCTGGCTCCATGTAGGGAATCAGATGAGGTAGGCTGTCACATAGCCAGTGTGCTTGAGACATTCTCCGAGATTGCTTTTCTCAATACCCAATACAGGCAGAGGTCATAGACCGTCCCTTCGCCACTGGTAGAGAGATTCAAATGGTGTGTCGATGAGACTGTTAAAAGTGACCATTATGGCACTATTACCATCCTCTCGGATGCTGGCCCAGCCCTGTGCCACAGTACAATCCTTGATGGAAAACAGGCAAAGCCAAATAGTAAGCCTTTCAGAATGCCTTGGCCCACTGTCTTAGATGCAATGAACCCCCACAGAGTGAAAATGTGGATGTGCTTGAAGCCAGACTTACCAATGCCATAAACCAAGCAGCCTCACAGAACATACCTAAAACTCGCTCTTGGTCCAAGAGTTAAAAAGACGCCTGGAATTTTAAGTATAAGATAAAGGAGGTCAACCACAGACTGAACATGTGCAGAAAGCAATTCCGAAAGCAAAAGAAAACATGATAATTTCGCCTCCTAAGGGATGTCAGGGATGCCAAGGAAAGTGGCTGAAATGGTATGAGTTCTTTATCCATCAGCCGCTCAGCCACCCAGGAGCACACATCACAACCCTGAATCGAAGGCAAACAGGGTGATGCACAAGTTTTCTGCGAGAACAAGCAGCAACAGTCTGCCAGCTGCATTAAGGGCAAGCCAAGAATGCCTACAATCAGGCAGACTTGGTCTTATCAGAGACAGGGCAGCAGAACCTGATAATGCAGATGTAATATTTTCTCTGAGAGAACTAAGAAAACAATATTCCTGCACCTCATCAGCAAGTCCTGCGAAACTTCCACTCAACCCCAGGCAAACCAAAAGCCATGACTCTGAGACACAGTGTTCAGGGTACAACTCTGCATGTTGAGGGACAGAGTGGATTCAGGTCTTTCAATACCTTGGGGTATGGATCGACTAAACCCCCTCCTTCCTAAAGGTTCAGTACCTGGTTGACCGAACCAAAGCAAGACTGTCATGAGAGCAATGACTGGAAGACACATAGGAACAGTACATACAGTACTAAGATCATTTTATATGCTGTTTACATGCCGTCCGTCCCATTGTGGACTATGCTTCTGTCTTCCTGCTTGCCACCAAGCCAAGACTAAGAAAAATATTGAGAACAATTCAAAATGAAGCTGTCGGGATCATTCTGAGTGCCCCCAGGTGGACAAAGGTCTTCATCCTCCTCATGGAGGTTAACCTTCTCCCTCTGGTCTCTCGAACTGATCTAATGGCAGTACAGTTACTTTCAAAGGTCATCTAGGCACCCTGGAACACAGGCATAAGACAATAAATACTCAGACGCCTGGAATAAGATTACAAACTCTTTGCAAATAACTGGCTGTCACATACAGCCAACTCAAGGAGCAACTACTTGTTAAGGGCATTGACTATATTGAACCTGACTATTGAACCCCGCCGTGGCCACAGACCTTGATCAAGTTTTCTGCCATTAGCTTGCCAAGGAGAAAGAACCAATTCCCCATGCCTAGTCTGAAGCAGAAACGCCTCCTCGCTATGGTCAGAGGCAGTTGCGATCATGGGAGCCGTAGCCCACGCATCCCTGAGGGAACACTTGTTCATACACAGATTCTAGGAGAGCCATTGACAGCATACTCAAAGACAGCATCTACGTCCTGACCACTGCGCTTACTATCAAGCAGAATATTCTTGCTCAGGATAGAAGAACCATCATAAACTGGGTCTCTAGTCACATAGGCATCAAAGGGAATGAGCTTGTTGATAGACTGACCAAGGTATGCCTCCAAACCCCATGATCATTCACCCAAGCCAAAATTTTTGAGTCACAGGTCCAACGCCACAGGACTAGCCACTCTCCAAATTATTAAGACAATTGACTATACTGACAGGTGTTGCAAGTACTGTGGCGAGCCGAACGCCACTCTCTTACACTATTTCTAGAGTTGTGAGCACACACAGTTTCTGAGACAAGGACCACAGGCAGGGGTGTCACCTCATGTTATGAGTTGGGGGGGTGACGGGTAAATTTGCCCTGAAAAAATGATTTTTGCCCTGCAAATCACGAAAAAGAAAATGCTCACTAGCTCTTTATAAGTAGCCCGGAATGGACCATCAACCAGTATTATATATCGTATTATTGGTAGAAAATTATAAATTATAAATATCAGAAAATTTGCCCTGCAGAACTAGATTTTGCCCTGCAAAAAGAGGCTTTTTTAAGAGTTGGGGGGTGGGGGTGAACCCCCTATACCCCCCCCCCTAAGTGACGCCCCTGACCACAGGCGCCGGACTGGTAAAATTAAGGCTCTTGCATAGATCATGGCAGTAGGAGTGTCTGCGGCAACCCAACGACCACGGTAAGCATTCAGTGACAATAAATCAATTGAGACAGCTATAAATGGCTGAACAAGGCCGGGTCACATATATAGAAGACCCAGGCGAAGCTAGTTCGCAAATCTCACTCACTCACTCATTATTCAAGATTTGTCCAGAGACTCTCTCTCTCTCTCTCTCTCTCTCTCTCTCTCTCTCTCTCTCTCTCTCTCTCTCTCTCTCTCTCTCTCTCTCTCTCTTACTGCGTGAAATGAGGGTGTTAAATAGTCTATCCCTGAATAACCCTATGCCTGGGAGAGCATTCGGAAACCAATTAGCATTTATGACGTCGTTAGCCAAACTCCGAACATTCGTATGGTTACAAAGAATAGCTTGCTGCAACATAATTTTCCGGTTAGTTGCACAGGTGTCTGAAATTGGTCACATCATCTCGCCTATCTGTGTACTTCAAAGGAATCTTTAGTGCGTCCTATGTTGACATATATTGCGTTTTAGCACTCTGGAATCCTTCTGTATTTTTTTTTTTTATACTTTATGTAGATCTTGCAAGAACTGACTTATGAGATAGATAAAGAAGAACGGATAGGTTGGCGCAGGTGAGTGCACGGTTGTATAGTGTGTGTGTGTGTGTGTGTGTGTGTGTGTGTGTGTGTGTGTGTGTGTGTGTGTGTGTGTGTGTGTGTGTGTGTGTGTGTGTGCGTGCGCGCGCGGGTGCTTCCTAACAGATAATAAATAAAAAATGTTATCGTGGAACATCACATCCTATCATACAAAAAAAAAAAAAAATCCGTCTGACTTAATAGTTAATATTGAGGCAGTTTCTAGAAAAGTTTTGTGCATGTATCCAACCTCCCTTCAATCTAGATATCCCAGACTGATCTGTAAACAGTGTATGTAATATGCTAAGATGATTTTATGAAAAACGATATATGAAAGTATCTTGTTTGATGTACTAAATTAAGGTAAAGGAAATGTTTTTCATCCCAACAAACAATATTCGGTTCGTCTCCCCCTTGGCGATGTAAACAAACAGACGGATACGGGAACGATGGCCAATTTGCGACGCAAGTAGTAATACCAGTTAAAAACTATATAAAAGAAGGAAAAGAAGTGAAAATACGGAGGTCTGGCTATATATATTGAAAGAATGGAAACTTATGAAAAAGTTTATTTCTTCCCAGTTCATAATGTAACTATTTATGGTTAGTATAGAGTGATCATTTCTTCTTTCTTTTATAAGGTTTTAGACGTTATATTTATATTCCCTGGATCTTGTTTCTTGGAACCTTCTCTCTGTTGTTTTAAGGCTTTGATCCCTGTTTTATATGATATTTATTCTTGATCTTTGTAGGAAGATTTCTGTGTCTCAAGTATGCTTTTTAGCAGGAGGTTGATTTTCCCCTGCTATAAGTAGAGGGATATTTGGATTAGTTATTTTTATCTTTTTTAATGCCTCTAATAATTTAGTTCTTTCAGAATGGAATCTTGGGCATTACAATGTTAAATGTTCAATTGTTTCTTCTGGATGTTGGCACCATCTGCAATTTGGATCGGTTTCTAAATTTAGTCTGTGTTGATGTTTTTTTCAATCTTATATGTTTAGTTAGTATGGTTGTGGCATGTTATCTTTGTGGTAATGGGTTTTTGTGGTCGGGGTTCTTTGTAACTGTTCTTCCCAATGTCTTTTTCTTTTTTCTTTAATGTCTTTTATTATGTTGTTAGTATCTTGGGTAATGATTATGGAATTTTCTAATTCATGTGCTTTCTTTGCTGCATGATGTACAATTTCATTTCCAGTTATGCTTTTATGCGCTGAGATCCATGTATTGTGATTTTTTTGTTTTGTTTTATTAAAATGTAAATTAGTTTTTGTGTTTCATATGTAATTTATTTGTAGGTTTTGGGTTTGTGATTTTTTAGTGTTAAGATTGCTGAGTGTGAATCCGTAAAGATTACTGTATTTATTAGTTTGTTAGTTTTATATAGTTCAATCCTTGTTTTATTGCATATAATTCTGCTTCTATGATTTTTTTTTTTTTCCAAACTGTTGTGAGTTTGTTTTGTTCTATATAGATTGCTACTGATGTTGCTTTGAGGTTCTTTTATTTTTGATCCATCAGTGACTATCTAATAATGATTTTCGTATGTTGTGTTTCTTAGTATTTGGAATTGCATTTTAATTATTTCATGAGATAGGTCCTTTGTGAAGTTGTCCATGCACTTTGTTACAAGTTTATGGGAAAGACATACCATGGTGGTACTGGAGTTATATTTTGAGCTTTATTTTTATATATATATATATATATATATATATATATATATATATATATATATAATATATATATATATATATATATACATATACATATACATATACATATATATATATATATATATATATATATATATTATATATATATATATATATATATATATATATATATATATATATATATTGATTTTTAGTTTTTGGCAAGTTTCAACAACTTAATGAGTCCAGGAATTTTTATCTTTGTTGTAATTGTATTCTCTGATGTTTTTATTATTAGTTTTTTTACTGCCATGTTTTTTGGTTTATCCAATAATTTTACCAGCTGTATAAAAGCTAATTAATTTGTTTTGTCAGTTATTGAAGGTTTGTTTGTTAGGGCGTGGAATGATATTATTGGAGTTGAGTTAAACATTCTATTGATATTCTCAGAGCTGTGTATAGTATCGTTTCTAATTTTTTTATTCCATTTTTTTTTTTTTTTTTTTTTTTTTTTTTTTTTTTGCTGTACCATTCATGGCCAGGCCATATTCTATTTATGGTTTTATATAGATATTATAAAATTTTATTAGGGATTTTCTTTTTGCTCCCTAATTATATGAGGATATTTTTTTCATTATATTTATTCTGCTAATATGTTTTACTTTGATGTTTTCTATTTGTTTTGTCTATTTTAGTTTTGGTGAATCAAATCTTCATCCCAGGATATCTTGACTGTCAGTAAATTCTAGTGCAACATTTTCAATTTTGATCCTTGGTAGTTGTACTCTTCTTTTGTTTGTGAAATATAACAGCCTACTTTTTGTTAAATCAATCTTTAGATCCCAGGTGTGTCCATTCTTCTACGTGTTTTAAACCTCTTTCAATGTTATTTATGGCTTTGTTTTGGTGTTTACTTGTGGTTATTATTGTTAAATCATCTGTGTATATTATTTTCTTTAGCTCTGTCAGTTTTAGATAATTTATCATGATGTTAAAGAGTGTTGGGCTTAAAGGGGATCCTTGTGGAAAGCCACTCAATATTGTTCTTTTTTCAGAATTTTGCTTTCCTTTTTTTTTTTTTTTTTTTTTTTTGAGATGTTCTTTCTTTTAATAAATTATGTACCCATTTTAATAAATTTCCTTTTATTCCCAAGTTAGCCATTTTTATTATTAGTGCATCATGATTTATTGTATCAAATGCTTTTTCTAGGTCTATGCATGCAACTAGAACATATGTTTTATCTTTGATTGCATTTGTTATGTTGTTTCTATAGTTTTTAATGCATCCATTGTCGTATAATTTGGTCTAAATCCTCTTATGTCTATGTTTAGTTTATTATTTGTTTCTTGCTACCAGTTTAATCTTTTTATTACTGTTTTCAAATATTTTTTGCAAGACAATCTATACGACTATTGAATCTGTGTTATTTTGATTCTGCTGTTTTTTTTTCCTGTTTTTTGAAAGGATTTATAATTGCATTTTTAGAATCTTGTGGGTATTCTCTTTTGGGCCAGTAAGAATTTATTTGTTTTTTTATTATTTCTAAAATTATAGGGGGAGAATTTTTGTATAATTCATTGGGAATATCATGAGGTCCACATGCTTTTTAATTTTTTGTATTTGTTATAGCCACAATTATTTGTTTTTTTGTCATCTTATCATTTATTTCTAAATCACTAGGGGTGTTTAGAAGTTCTTCCTTCTCATTATCTGTTTATATTATTTTTCTGTTTTTATTTGTTATTTTTTGGTATTCTTCTTTGAATATTTCTAGTGTATTTTTTATTTCAGTGACTGGTTGTTCATTATCAATTTAAGGATAATTATATTGTGCTCTTTTTCCTGTTAGCTTTTTAATAAAATTCCTTTTTTTTTTTTTTTTTTTTTTTGTTAGGGTGTTGAAATCTATTGAACTGCAGAATTTTTCCCAAGACTTTCTTGTTTTCTTCTTCTGTAATATTTCTAGCTTCAGCTAATAGTCTTTATATTCTCCTAGACTTTCATTATTAGGCTTTTTTCCATTTATTATTAGCTTTATTTCTTTTTTATATGATTTCTTTGCATTTTGCATCCACCATGTTTTGTGGGATTTGATTTTCTGTCATATTCTTCATTTTTTTTTTCCTGTGTCTTTTATAAGGCTTTCAATTCCTTTAATGAATTTATACATTTTTTTTTTTTTATCTATGTTGTTTAGTTCTTTTTGATATTTTATCTATCCTTCATTCTTGAACTTCCATTCATTTAATTGAGGAGTCTTTTGTATGGTGTTATCCCTTACTATTGCTGGTAAGTGGTCACTACCCATGTTTGGTCCTGTATCAATTTCTAAATGGCTTAGAGTCGGAAAAACTAGAATTAGATCTAATGTCTATTCCAGTTCTGGGGTCTGTTCTGGTGTAAATAACATTATATAGTTTTCTGTTATTACTTTAAATAAACTTTTGCCTGTTTTGTTTGTGTGATTTTGACTCAAGTTAGGATTCCAACTTTTATGTTGTGCATTGAAGTCTCCTATTAATTCCTATAATTTTGGGTCAATTTATTTGTTCTGTATAATATTCTATATAATTTTGGCTGAAGTTATTACACGGATTATAAATCAGTAGTATATTCATCCAGTTATTTTTATGACTCAGCTTTATTCCCATGGCTTCAATTTTATTTTTTAATCTGACCCATATATTTATTTGTTTATACTGTATATTGCCCTTTATACAAATAGCTAGGCCTCGTATTTGTTCTGGTCTGTCATATCTTATTATTTTATAATGTTTTAAGTAGAAAGTATCTTTGTTTTTTAGCCAAGTTTCGCATAGTGCGAATATGTCGGGTTGTTCTTTGTTTAACAGGTGGTTTATATCTATGCTTTTGTTAAGGACTGATCTTGCATTCCATAAAATAATTTTATTCATAGAGTACTGTCTCGGTTTCTGTTTGTTGAGTGTGTGAGGATATCTTTGTATTTTCACTGTTTGTGCATGTTATGTTGTGGTTTAGTGTTGGGGTTTGTGTGTGGTTTATGTTGGAATTGTTGTGGTTTTGTTTGGGGAGGGGTTTCAATTCATGAAACCATTTTTTAATGTCTGTGTGGTTGGTTGTTATGTTCTGTGCCATTCTGTGTATTTTATATGCATTTGTATTTGATGATGGTTCTTGTGGCAGTAAGAGCAGTAGGGCTTAATTGTACAATGTTTGTAATCATGGTTAAACTGACTGCACTTGCTACATCTATTTTGTTTTTGCATGTTGAGATTCCATGACCATATCTAAGACATTTGTAACATTTTGGGATCAGAAAAGTATACTGTTGGACTTTATAAGATGTATGTCCTATGGCAGCTCTTTCTGGTAAAGTTCCTTTAAATGTTATTCAGAAGGATTTTGTTGGAAGTCATTTTTTTGTGTTATCTTTATCTTTGTTTATTTTATTTAGTCTGGTAATTTATATTATTTGATTGTCATATCTATGCAATGGTATTAATTTTTCTTTTAGTTATTTGGGGTCTAATTCAATATCTACTGGATATATTGTACAGGTTATGTTTTTATTTGAAGCAGGCTGTTAGCAGTTTATGTACCAGTCACCTAAGTTATTGATCTGGTTTAAGGGTGGTAATTTTGTCAATTTTTTTACTTTGAATCTTAAAGCCTTTCCTGTTCCAAGCCTGGTGTTATATGTGAGATTCATATGAAAATTATTGTGTTGATATATAATGTGTAGGTTAGTCAAGGATTCAGAAATTTGTCAACCACAAGGTAAACAATATATGTGAATGATAATATATTCCTTTTCTTTGGTGAATACAGAAATGCAAACATGGACATTGATTTGAATGACTCCAAGAGAAAAGTCTGCTTGCTGCCTTGCACTTGCCTTGACAAAAGTAAACAAATGGCACACACTAAAACCATGACCACCGACTGCTGACCAGGTTTGGATAATTTTCGGCACATTTTTCCCCAGCACACTGAACTCTGAGCCTGTGCCTTAAAAACACTCAATACAATATGGGAAGAAACCTATCTAAATAATTTCTTTTCAGACTCTTGAAATGGTGCTAGTATAATAGCTTGAGATTTTAAGTGAATAAATATCCAAAAATTTGGAAGTTGGTCTGTGATAATCAGTCAGTTGGTCACTGACAGCATATTTTTGTGCAAAAATCACAGTATCTATGAATACTTTCACCTGCAAATTGTTTATTAGTTCCTGTAGATTCTATTGATACATAAAAACCATTGAATATTTGGTTAAGTTTGACAAAAGAGAAGCTGAAACCTAAAATGGTCCATACCCTGGTTAGCAGTCAGTGGTCAGGGTTTTAGTGCATCCTTAAACAAAGTAATATCATAGTGATGAGTGACAATCTTTTTTTTGCTGTTATTAAACATTTTCCTTGACTCTTTGTCAAAG
>NC_051411.1:17834131-17839646 GCF_015228065.2 Penaeus monodon
AAAAGAAAGTCCCACAGAGAATTCCAGATTTTACAAACACAGAAAAGGCAACATTGTTTCCAGGTTGGAAAAAACATTCCCAACTCATGCAATATATTAAACGAACAAAAGAGAAAGCCAAATGCACCAGGAAAATACTGTGCTGTGCTGTCCCCCCCCTCCCCTCTGCAAGCCATAAAGGAGTCAATTAGTAGACCTTGTGACCTTACCTGATTTCACCTTTCCTTGAATTGACAGGAAAAACGATGTTACTGATGCTATGAATATCGATGGTGTTATTTTTATTATAAACATTATTATTACTATAATGTTATTGACATTAGGAATTGCAATATACAATGTAAAGTATTTTAAAAAAACAAGGAAAAAGATAAATAGGTGAAACAGGCAGTACTCATAATTGGCTCACTGGTGACCTAGTACAGTGTAGCCATCTCTGCGTAAAAACAATAAAGTAAACTCCCAGTGGGCTTTGGGTTAATAACATCACGAATAAGTTTCAAAGTTCAAAATAAAAACTACATGATTTTTTAAACTAAAGTGACATCAAAACTACGTGGACATAATTTTATTTGTATGACAGATATTTAATGGCATTATATAATACTAGCTTATATATGTGTATATATTTTTTCCTTTGTAGCAAACATTTCCTTATTGATATTAGCATACAATATGAAACTTGCAGAGGGTGAATGCTATTTGTACAGATGACACCTTTTGAAACATGGAAAATCTTTTGTCATTGTTTTAAGTCTGACAGATTGTCATATCTGTATATGCTCATATTACAAAAAGAGAAAGATACTTTTTTTGATCTTTATATATCCTCTCCTCATTTACTGAATCAATTGTTTGCCCTACCATTTCATTCTCCAATATAATTTGTGATAGTAATACCTTAGAAAGACCAAATGCTGTAGGCTGCATAGTTTTGTTTTACATAAACAATAACACCATCAAAGATTGATATAGTAGAGTATTTTTTTTTTTTTTTTTTACATTTCTAATATAAATGATTATTTTGAAATTCAAGACTAATGATTATGATTTTGTTATCCATCAAAGCTTATCAGTAGGAAACAATGCCAACTGTTTTCCTCTTTTTTTCTAACAAAAACTAGCATGTAAACTTAATTGATATATATTTTTTTTCATTTTATTTCACTTTGTTCTAACATCACAGAAATGTTGCTATCAATCAAAGGCATGGAATCCAAAGCAAAAAAAGAAAATTATTGATCATGAACACTTGTATCAACATAGAGAGGAAAAATAAAATGGATATTGAGTTTGCAATTACTTTTCTCAATTTGTAATAAGCTCCAGCTTATCTGGTTCTTGAAAATAATAAAATTGATAAGATTTTCAATTGCACTTTTTTCTAACTAAACTCAGACAAATCTAATCAGTATCATAAATTGCAAAACACACACACAAAATAAATCAATCAATAAATAAATGATTAGTGGATAAACACTCCTCTGTTGATGCTATGGCAGAAAAAAACCTATACACAAACTATGTTTATTGTATGGTCAGGCTCAAAGATGAAATCCAGCAGGATTCAAACCAGGTGTTTCACCTTTCAGTGAACCTAGGTTGTGTATTTTTTTTCCTACCAAGATGTCATCAATCATATAGAAAAAAAAGATACTTTGCATAATGATGTTTATAATTATTTATTCAAATACCTTTAAAAAGTAAAAAGTCAAATTTCAAGAATATGACAAAAATGGCAATTAATATCCACCAGCTGTTTATGCTGGGTCCTGCAATACAAACTGTCTTCTCATTCTTCATTTTGGCTTCACATCCATTCTTTTTGTCTTGTTGATTGGGATATCCCAAAATTATTTGACCAGTCTTAAGCAACCTTAAACATCTTTGGCTAAATTTAACCCCTGACAAATTGTACATTCATTTATATCTTTTAGTAGTACAGAGTAGTAGTACACCGAAACACATGACTTGCTCTCCTTAATTTCTTTATTTTATGGAAAAAAGTTATTAAATCCCATAAGCTCAATTCCTGATTCTTTTGACAAAAAAAAAAAAAAGAAAAGGAAAAAAAAAAAGAAAAGAAAAGAAAAGAAAGAAAAGAAAAAAAATATATATATAAATAAATAAATAAAAATAAATAATTGAAAATACAGTAAGTAGTAGGAGTAAAAAGAGGATCTGCTAATGTTCTTTATCAACAGTTTATTATTGAGAGAAACATTTGTCTGACACAATACTACAAGCCAATGTAACATATCTGGCATTTACTACTGCATTTTTTAGGAGTGATATAACTTTATGCAAACAATAAAAATATGATATCCTCTAAAGAATTATATTCTGGTCATCTTTGATGCAATGAAGAACAAATAGAAAACTGCATGATTAAGGCATACAATCACAGAAATATATTTTGCCTGATTGCTAATGACAAGCACCACTGATATCAAGTAAATGCATACATTCAAGAAACCAAGCTTCAAAAGCTGCAGTATCAGTGAACAAATGTTATTAATTTTCTCTAAATAACTGAAAGTATGAATCAAAATGCTTAGAAGTCTCACATACACATTTCAAATTCATACCATATCTTTGAGCAATCAGTAAGTACTTATATCTAAGGAATGCAAAGCAACAGTCCTTAAATCTATTATGACAAATTTACTCTTGTTTATATATAGTTTTAAGCTTATGTGTAAATGTAACAGCAAACTAGGCAACATGAGGTGCAGTATCTAGTTCTATACATTGGGAGGATGATATAAAAAAAAGATTAGAAAGAGCATATTGAACAGAGAAGAGAAAAGTGAAAAGCAGGAAGAAGAGAAAGAGAACAAGATAAACTTTATTTTTCAATGTAACTTTTCATAGAAACTGGCTTTACCTGATGTGCATAAGACAGTACATTACATAGACAATATCACATTTCTAAAGTTACTAGCAAGCAGCAACATCTATACTCAAAATAGAAACAGCTACTCTTTTCATGCTTTAAAAACATTCACACTTACTTTCACATCACAATCTAATCATTTATTTTAGCTTGCAAAAGCAGGTAGATCTTACTAATATAATTTTTTACAAATATGACTGAACATAAAGCAAGACACAATGTATGGAGTGAATGGCAATATAATGACTAAGTATCATTTCTTTTTGCAAAAATAAACCTTTTCTTATATATATCTGCATAAGTGTAAAACTATAGGGTATTTTTATCAAAATTTTTTTACATTTTTATTGAAGTGGAGGGGGGGGGGAGGAGAGGGGGAGGAGGAGGAGGAGGAGGAGGGGAGGAGAGGAGGAGGGGAGGAGGAGGAGGAGGAAGAGGAGGAGGAGGAGGAAGAGGAGTAGGAATGGGAGAAAGAGAAGAGGAGGAGGAGGAGAAAGAAGAAGAAGAAGAAGAAGAAGAAGAAGAAAAAGAAGAGGAGGAGGGGGAAGGAAGGGAAGAAAGAAAAAGAGGGAAAAAAAATGAAAATGGAAAATATACATAGTAATAACAAAGAAGAAAATGATAGTGAATGAAGATATAGAATTTTTCAGAAAATCTACTTAAACTTGAAATAAATGCTTTATCTACAATTACTGGACTGAATACAAATCCATCTCCTTATAACAAATATAACACTTAATACAAACAGTATGTGACAAAACAAGTAACATATTAGAATTTGTCACAGAAATTGCAAGTGTTAGCTATTCTGACTGTATTTGGCTATGCTTAAGAGCTTCATAACTAATATATAATATGATTTTTTAAACCTCTGCCTAAACTCAACTCTACTATATGAATGCAACACAAGCATCCTTTCAAGCAAGAAAAGAAAGTATACAAAAAGTTTTGATGACTTACAAATCTATGTATATGATGCATCTTTCTTCCTGTATATGATAACTATTTGAAACAGTTTTCTCAAATGCTGTAAACATTAATCTTAATAAATGAGTAAATTCATACACTAACCACTTATTTTCATAAACTTCACACTGAATGAATAGAATAAACACTTACTATACTATATTCATAATACAGAACAAATATAAAAGACCACAAAATTACCACGAAGAGGAAGTATCATATCAAACAAAGTATATTTTGCTATGAAAATTTTTCAGTGCAACATTCTCTCTAATTTTTTAAATATGTGTTTATCACAAATAACTTATTTTTGAATATTGTAATAATTATGTTGCTACCACTATCATGTTTGCTAATTACCACTACAGGACTGCAACACATCATATTTCAACAACCACATGAGTTCAGTCTATGTAGTACATCCATCAATGGCAGATCAGTGACTAGATATCACAGTGAGTGTGGTTATTAGTAGGCACCTGCTGATACCTTAGATCTAATACAGTTATTGGAGTTGTAAAATTGTTGAGTCAACTTTGATGTAAATTTTGATTAAATACAAAATTCTGAATTTATAAACTCAAACATGCTTTAGCAGTACAATTTGGAAGGGACTTAATATCCTTAATTCAATATGCTTAAAACAATGATGATATGCTGATCATATTTTCCTCTTTTTCTAATCAAATTTTTTAATCTGAATTGCAATTGTATAAGGAACATCCTTTTATCTTGAAATTATAGCTGATATCATATCTACCTTATGAACATATTGTAAGACTTCTACAAGAAAGTCTCAACTTCACTTTATCAATTAAAGAAATCTATAAAAAAATATCTAAAAATAAATTAAAAAATCACTTTCTTTAAAAAATATATTTTAAAAAACAAATTTTTTCAAAAAAGTTTTTTTATCTATTTAAAAAAACAGATACACAGAATGTCCCCATGTCTGGGTAGAATAGAAGCCCGGCTGGAGAAGTTCTGCTTGTGCTAAAACAATTCGAAGGTCTAAATCATCCAGGTCAAACACTGAACACAAAGCTTGCTTCAAGGTGTCGTATCCAGATCGGCGCCGCTGTACTGCCCTATAAGAATAAATGATTAAAAAAATGAAAATTAATAACACCCACAACTTCCATAACATTAATATATACTTTGCACATGTGCATTTTGTACACACATGCTCTTAATATTCACCCAGTCCGGAGCCAAGTGAAGTTCACAATATAGTACTTGGTTTAGGCTTACAAGAATAGCAATTTTCTGCTGATTTCAAATGTGCTAAATACTACTATGCTATATCAAATAAGGAAGATAGTACTGAAAGATCCTCCTAAATGTCAGGTTTCCATTCTCCCTAGCACTGACAGAATCGTTTTAACCTGCCAAAAGAAGCCAGAGATATAGCACTTGTCAGTCACTAGTGGCTTGAACTTTCACTACACTACACAGTGTTTGGAGAGAGAGAGGGAGAGAGAGAGAGGAGAGAAGGGGAGGAGAGAGAGAGGAGAGAGGAGGAGAGAAAGGAAGGAGAAGAGAGAGAGGAAGAGAGGGAGAGAAGAGAGGAGAGGAGGGGGGAGGGAGGGAGGGGGGGAGGGGGGGAGGGGGAGGAGGGAGGGAAAGGGAGGGGGGGAGGGAGGAGGGGGGGGG
>NC_051411.1:17842246-17850677 GCF_015228065.2 Penaeus monodon
ATAATGAAAAATAGGAAATAAATAAAAAAAAAATTTTTAAGGGAAAATAAAAAATATAATTTTAAAATATAATTTTTAAAGAATAATATATGTATATATAATATAATAATATATATAATATAACCACAAATATAATAATTTAAAATAAATTAAAAAATAAAATTAAAAATAATATATTGTAAAATATGCAAATTTTATATATATAATATAATATATATAAAATTATTAATTTATATAATATGAAATACATAAATATATCTTTATAAATATGCATATATATATAATTTTATATATAATTTATTTTTATAATCTAATATAATATCTAATATTAATATATTAATATATTATAATTAAAATATTATTAAAATTTTTAATACATAAAATATCTTTATAAATATGCATAAATATATTTATTTTATAAAAAATATTTAAATATATTATTAATAATATTAATATATGTGGGGTGTGTGTGTTGTGTGGGGGTGTGTGTGTGTGTTGTGGGTGTGGTTGTGTGTGTGTGTAATTTGTGTGAATATATCTTTTGAGTATATATGTTAAAATATACATATTATGTATATGACAAAATAATATATAATATAATAATAATATTTATTATATATCCATATATTAAATAATACACATATATTAAAATGCATAATATAAAAAAAATAATATAATTTAAAAATACATATTATAATATATATATTTTATATATATATTATATATATATATAATTGCAAAAAATATATATATATTATATATATATATATATATAATGCTAAATATATATATATATAATAAATTATATAATATATATAAATTTTATATATTATGCATATATATATAATATATTAAATATAAAATATAAATATAATTTTATATATAAAATATTTATTTATGCAAATTATAAATTTTATTATGCATATATATATATATATTATATTATTATATTATATTATTATTATAATATCATATATAATTTTTATAATTAATTAAAATATTCTATATATAAAATTTGATATAATTAATAATTTTATATATTTTATATATACATAAAATATATCTTTAAAATAGCAAATATATTATATATATATATATATTATATATATTTAAAAATTGTGGTGGGGTGTGGGGTGTGTGTGTGTTGTTTGGTGTTGTGTGTTGTGTAATATGTGTGAAAATATCTTTTGAGATATAGTAAATAAATATATATGTATAGTCTACATATATATATATATAAATTAAAATTATTAAAATATAATATTAAAAATATCCATATATAAAAATAATACAATTATAAAATGCATAAAATAAAAAAAACATATATAAAATATAACAAAAATAATAATATTTTAAAATAATAAAATATAATGCAAAAATATATAAATAATTATATATTCATAAATTTAAAAATATAATATAATATATATAAGATATATATAGATAAAATAATATAATAATATTATATAAATTGATATATATATATGCTATAATATATATGTATATAATATGTTTTAATATAAACTATATAACATAAAATATCTTTTAATATATATATATAAAATTAATATATGATTATAAAAATAAACATATATAAAATATATGCAATTTTATATAAAAATACATATATATAACATTTTAGATAATATTATATATATAATAATAATATATAATATATAAAAATAAATAATATTTTCTATATGCATTATATAAATTTATATATAATATAATATATAATACTATATATATATTTTTTTATTTTGGCATATACTTATTTTAAAAATCTATTATCTACTTTATCATCTATATATATATAATTTTAAATATATATTATATATGAAAATAATGCTATATAATATATATATATATAAATAATATATATATATAATATATATAATAAAATTATATATAAAATTAAAAGATAGATAAATTTTTATAAGTAATGCAATATTTTTAAATAAATATTATATATACATATTATATAAATTTTATATATATATAATATTATATTAATATATATTAATATATATAAATATTAATATATATGATATAATGTATATATTTATATATTGCATAATGAATATATGTATATATTTATATATAATTATATATATATTATATATATATGCATTGTTTTATATTATATATATATATATATATATATAAATACATATATTACATATATAAAAATTATATATAATATATTATATAAAATATATATGATATATATAAAATTTTATATATTTTCATATTATAAAATATTTAATATATTTTATATATATATAAAATATATATATATTATTATCATATGCAATAATAATTTTATATCATATGCATATATATATCATATAATGGAAAATTGATATATATTGCATATGATATATAAAACTATATGCATATGGGTAATTATATATGCATATGATTATAAATATATATATATTATATTATATATAAATATACAATATAAAATATAATATATATAATATATTTTATTATATGCATAGGTATAATATGCTAGGTAAAATATATGCATTGGTATAAAATATGCATATGGTATATATATGCATATGATATATATATGCAAAATGAATATATATATTTTATATAATATATATATATATATATATATATATTATATGTATATATATATGTATATAATATGTATATAAAATGTAAAAATATATATGTATATATATAGTATAATATATGTATATATATATGTATATATATATATATATATATATATATATATATGGATAGGCTGCGGTGGTCCAGTGGTTAAAGCACCGGACTGAAGATTGTCACGACAGCATGACGTGTTGTTCCCTTTGGCAAGGAACTTCAGCTCGACTGGCTACCTAGCCACTGGGTGGCCAATCCAGCCCAAGTCAGTGCTGGTTCTAAGCCTGGATAAATAGAGAGAATGATTACCTAAAAGGTAACACCGTCACTCTCCGTGTAAAGGAACTGGGGACCCTACCACGGACTCACTCCAAGAGCAATCACAATATGAAAACTACAATTAATTATCATGCTGTGACCACGGCGGCTCAAACATGAACCCAACGTTTATATATATATATATATATATATTAATATATATATATATATATATATATATATATATATACATATATATAATTTTACATATATATATATATATGTATATTACATATATATATATTATATTACATATATATTTATCATTACATATATATAATATATTAAATTTTATATATATATATATATATTTTATATATTATATATTATATATATTATATATATATGTATATATATATATACACATTATATATATATATGTATATATATACATATATATATATATATATAGATATATAATGCATATATATACATAATGCATATATATACATATAAGAGCGTCGGACTCAAGACTGTCACGACGGCAATCTGAATTCAAGGGTTCGAGTCACCGACCGCCGCGTTGTTCCCTTGGGCAAGGAACTTCACCTTGATTGCCTACTTAGCCACTGGTGGCCAAGCCCGCCCAAATCAAGTGCTGGTCCCAAGCCCGGATAAATAGAGAGAATGATTACCTAAAAAGGTACCACCGGCACTCTCCGTAGAAAGGAACTGGGGACCCTACCACGTACTCACTCCAAGAGCATCACAACATGAAAACTACAATTAAGTGTCATGCTGTGACCACGGCGGCTCAGACATGAACCTACCGTTAAAAGAAGAATATACATATATATAAATAATGCATATATATATAATACGATATATATAATGCATATTATATATATTAAATATATAATATTTAAAATATAATAAAAAATAATTTTTAAAAAAATTATTATAAATTTTATATATATATATATATAGATATATAATAATATATAAATTTTATATAATAAAATAATAAGATAAATATAATAAATATATATATAATCTATATATATAAAATATATTATAATATATATATATATTTATATATATATATATTATATATATAAAATATATAATATATTATATAATATATTGATATAAAATATATTAAAAAATATATTTTTTTATATATATATATATGCATAATTTATATATGCATTATATATATGCATATTATATATTTATATATATATATAATTATATATATTTATTTCATATTTTTTATATATTTATATATATATAATATGTATATATATTTATAATATATTTTTATTATATTTATATATATATATTATAATAGTATATATATTATATATATTATATATTTTAATATATATTATATATTATATATTATATAAATATATTATAAAATTTTATTAAAAAAAATATATATATATATATATATATTAATATTTCTATAATTTTAATTATAATGATTAAATATATATATATATATATATTATATAAATATTTATATATATATATATATTATTTTATATAATATAATATAATATAATTTATAAATTAAATATTATATATATATTATAAAATATATATATATAATTATATAATATAATATATAATAATAATATAATATAATATATAATAAAATTCATATTAAAATATAAATATATATTATTTTATAAAATATATATATATATAAAATTTTATAATTAAAATTTATATTAATACCAAAATATATTAATTTTAATCATTAAAATTTTGTTTTTTTTTTTTTTTTTTTTTTTTTTTTGTTTTTTGGGCTTTTTCTTTTTTTTTTTTTTTTTTGGTTTTTTTTTTTGGGTTTTTTTTTTTTTTTTTTTTTTGGGATATAAAATATTTTATAAATATATAATATATATATTATATATATATAATATATATATATAATATATATATATATATTTTATTTAAAAAAATATTAAAAAAAAAAATTAAAAATTTTTATATATTTTTAAAACTATTTTACTATATATAAAAGCATATATATATAAAATATATATATATAAATATATTATATATATTTATATATTATTTTATATTAATACAATAATAAAATTTTTAATTTTTTTAATAATTTTTTTTTTTTTTTTTTATTTTTTTTTTTTGTTTTTTTTTGTTTTTTTTTGTTTTTTTTTTTTTTTTTTTTGTTTTGTTTTTTTTTTTTTTTTTTTTGGTTAAAAAAAATTATATATATATATATAATATATATATATATTATATATATAATATATATATAAAAATATATATATATATATATATATCTTTTATTAAAAAATATAAATAAATTAATATTATATAATATTTCATATAAAATCTTATTTACAAATTTTATATATAAATAATGCATATATATATATATAAAAAATTTTTATTTAATGCATAAAAATATATATATTATAATATATATATATATATATATAAATAATAAATTATATTTATATAATAATAATTATTTAAAAAATTTATAAATATAATTATTTATATTATTATATATATATATATATATATATAAAAATTTTATATTTTTATATTATATATATTATATAATATATATAATAAATATTAAGCATTTTATAAAATATATAATATTATAGTTTATATTATATAAATAAGATATATTCTTATATATTTTATATAATTATTTATATATAATATATATTATATCCTATTATTTTTATATTCTATAAAATATTTAAATAAAATTATATATATTATAATAATTCAATATATTATGTTTTATATTAAAATATATATATTATATATATTATATTTATATGTTTTAATATCTTATATTAAAGGAATATATTTATTATGTAATTTTTATATTTTATTATTTTAATATAAAAAGATATAAAATTGTATATATTATAATTTATTATATTATTATATATTATATAATTTAAATTTATAAATTTTTATATAAAATTTATTTATTTATATATTAAATTATTTTATTAATATATATAAAAATAATATATATAAAATATAATATATAAATACATATTAAAAATATATATATTTTAAAAAATATTATATATATATTAAAAAATATATTATATAAAAATATATATTATATATATAAAAAAATAATATAAAATATATTATAAAAAAATTATATAATATAATTTAAAAAAATATATATAATTTAAAAAAAAAAAAAATATATATAGAAAAAAAAAAAAAAAAAAAAAAAAAAAAAAAAAAAAAAAAAAAAAAAAAAAAAAAAAATATATAATAATATTTTATATTAAAATATTTTTATTTAAATATTTTTTTTATATATGCTATTAATTAATACAATATATTTCTATTATTAGATGTGGGGGTTGTGTGTGTGTTGTGTGTGTGTGTTGTGTGGTGTGTGTGTGTGTGTGTGTGGTGTGTTGTGTGGTGTGTGTGTGGTGTGGTGTGGTTGTTTGTGGGGTTTTGTGTGTGGTTTGTGGTGTGTTTTTGGTTTGGTTTGTGTGTGTGTGTGTTGGGGTTGGGGGTTTTGTGTGTGTGTGTTTTTGTGTGTAAAAATTTATATATATATATTATTATAATATATATATATATATATATTATATATATATATATACTCTTTTCATTAGACAAAGGAATGATAAAATGAAAATTAATATTTATATAATATTCTCATATACAGATCTTGATTAGGATATATCAATCTATTATTTTATTTTCCACTTTAAAAAAATATAAAGGTAGAGCAAGATCACCTTATTTGCAGCATTAGGTGAATCAGCAACCACCAGTGTTGACCCTAAAGTCTGTAGATGTGAAGTGAGGATAATCTTGCTAATCTCGCCCATAGGGGGGCCCGGCAGGTGTCAGGGGATATTGGTCTAAACAGGCACTCCGTAAAGCCACTAAAATGTCACAGAGTTCCACCAACTTGTGTTTTATGCGTCCTCCGCCCTCAAGCCCATACTGGAAAGATTAGATTTAATAATTATAAGCGATAATGTTTTTAAAACAGGTACACTGTAATGATCTCATAATTGTTCTTACTTCAAGACAAGAGTATACTCAACGACTCTACTATATTTACATACAAAATAAAGAGAGGGTGAGAGCAATGAAGAGAGAGAAGGATGGAGGGGGGGGAGTGGGAAGAGGAGGGAGGGAGGGAGGGAGGGAGAGAGGGGGGGAGGGACAGAGGGAGGGAGGGAGGGAGGGAAGAACAGAGAGAGAGTGAGAGGGTACGGGTATTGAACCAACCTTTGTAACGAGAAGTCTGGTGGTGGCTGCTATATTGATAAGCCATGTAGTTACAGTATTTGTCAGTGGAAGAAAGTACTCATACTCTTCAAGAGGTACCACCAGTGACAAACAATAAGGGACACCACAGTCATCTTCAGCAACAGTAAATCTATCCAAATATGTAAAATAAAACATTAATAACAAATATTATAAATTCACATAAAAACTGAAGATTATGAAAGAGATGAGAGAGAAAATCAAAAGACAATAGAAACAAGAGAGATGGGAAAGTTAAGCATGTTTTTCTAACCAAAAAACAACAAAAAATTTGCAATTTCATTATTATAACCTCAGTAACATTTATTATTGTATATGAAATATATATAATTGATAATTTTAAAATTTATGTATTTTTTTTGTTTATCTTTTAAACCCCCAAATTGCCGAAAAAGCTGTGCCCATTTTGATTTTTTTTTTTAAATTTTTTATTTTTAGTTTTGCACAAAATGGCCTGCTAGTGCTTACCCCCAAAAGGGGTTAATAGGAACTTTTTGACTTTACCTGATATCACCTTTCCTTGAATTTGTGGGAAAGTTATTTTTTCCTTTTTTTTTTTTTATTAATACCATAACTATAATGTTATTGACATTGGTAACTGCAATATAAAATAACAAAATATTTTTCAAAAATCAATGAAAAGCGTAATCAGACAGGTAGTACTCATAATTGGCTCACTGGCGACTTAACACAACTGGAGCTATCTATATGCAAGGGCAATTAATAAAACAAACTCACAGTGGGTGTGGCATGTATGTATATGCCATGTCTGTCAGTTTAGGGTTAAAATGGTTTTTGAAAAGAGTAGAAGATATCAGCACAACATCTAATATATATGCTGGTCTATATATATAATATTAGAAGTGCATGATTTCAAGAGAAAAAAAAGGAAAAGTCAGTAATCTATATATTAATTACCTGGCTGCAACAATTATGATTCCCTGATGAGGCACCACCAAAAAGCGAAGACAGTATCTTCTCCGATGGAGGGGCCCAAACCCGACCACTCCCACCCCTGTTTCTTCCGTATCTCCTACAGCTCCCATGCGCGCCGCCCCCCCGGGCCCCTACCCGCTACTGCCAAACTCTGATAAGAGAACACATAAAGGCTTGATTCATATGACAGAGTATGACTACAGTTGAGGAAGGGAGATAAAGAGAAGGAGGGTGACATTGGGAGGGTGGTAATGTAAGGGAGAAAAAAAAAGCAAACGGGGGGGAAAAAACCAAAAAGGAAAAG
>NC_051411.1:17858277-17873277 GCF_015228065.2 Penaeus monodon
CTCCCCTCCCCCTCTGAGAACGTCTTATACCTCCACCCTGCAAAATCATGAACACTCACACAACCTTTCTCCCATACAACTTGCACGCCTGTGCCCACCACTCCTGCAAACACCCCATCCCCACCCTTCCCCCGCGATACCTCCTCTCCTTCCTCTCCACCTGCTCCGAGCCGCCTACCCACACGACCTTGCTGCCAAGCCAGCTACCCCTCGCCCGGCACCACACCCAACACCACGCAAGTGCCTTTCCAACTATGCTGAGGCATCGGTTCCTGGGATGAGAAATAAGGCATCGACACAAGTGACACCGCGAAATTATATCAAGAACAGTAAGAGAAAGAACAAAGAAAAAAACTTCCACCCAACCGCCAGTGGGATGACGCAAAACATCACCAGGTGCCTACTACCCCCTCACCACCACAAGTGCCCACGGTCGTTGTCAACAACATCACAGAACGACCGGAAACGCAACACACAAACGAGCGACAAGGAAGGTTTCGTCACCGTCACCTCCAGAAAAGGGAGAAGAAAAATACGAGAGGAGCACCAAACATCCAAACCACTACAAAGTGCAGAACGTCCCCAGTTAGTGTCACGAAGAGAAATGTCGACATGAAGAAATGTCAATTTAATTAACATTCAAAATTTCAGTATTTATAGATGTGATGCAGGGCGAGGTGGAGGAGTATGCATATACGTAAGGGACACCTTTAAATCAAATGAAATCTCCAATACAGCTGTAAATAATACAGGTGTAGAGGACATTTGAGTAACTGTACAAAGTGGTATATATGGTTTCTTCATGATTGGAACAATCTTAAAGACACACTCATGCTACAGCTGAATCATTCGACTACTTCGAAGATGTCTTTTAGAGAAATGCCAATGAGAAGATTTTTTTTTTATCATCTTGGGTGACAAATTATGACTTGAAGAAATCAAACAAACGACTACTTCACTCACCTATGAACAGACAGCTGCTTCCTTGGCCCCACAAAACACAACCAGAACAAGGCTCTCATCAAATGCTTTCAGGCCACATCCAGTAAAAATGGAAACAACAGTGTTAACAATAAAACACGTGAAACGAATGCTGTAGGAGTGGATAACATTTCTTTTCGATTCATCAAAGAAAGCTGACCTGCACTTGCATTCTGTTTAACTGTCATTATAAACACATCTATAGTCACCGGTATCTACCCATCACTTTGGAAACATGGCATCATAACACCCAATTTAAAATCAGGAGTTGCAGAACAAATGAACAATTATCTATAACTATAACTCTACTCCCTGTGATATCTAAAGTACTAGAAAAATTGTTGCAAATTAACTATCAACATTCTTAGAATCCAATCACCTTATTTCCGAAACGCAGCATGAGTTTAGAAGTTATCTATCCACAAGAACGCAGTCAGTCAAAATTCGTAATATGTCAACTAAGAAACCAGTCTCGTTCGGTGTCCAACAAGACCCGATTTTGTTCACTATATTCATTAACCATTACAAACAACTGTCTCCTTTCCAATATGCCGATGATTCAGTTTCTTCACGCTGCCTCTGTAAGTAATTTATATAAATTGATAAATACTCAACAGACTCTTACAGAAGCAAAAATGTATTTTGACAACAACGGCCTCAAATTAAATCCTGATAAAACTCGATGCATCTTTACAGGTAGTCGACAAAACATAGACAAGATCCCCATAAACACAATCATAGAATTTAAAGGCTATCATATTAAACCAAGCATTTCTGTAGAAAATCTAGGAGTACACATAGACAAGTATATGACTTTCGAAACACACAAAAGTACAAAAAAATAATGGGCACACTGATATACCGAAATCACATAAAAGACAAAATCCCCACCGAGACGAGAATTATTGCTGTACAAACCCTTGCACTCAGCATTATAAACTAGTGTTCCAACATATGGGGCTCAACCAACAAAACAAACACAAAAAGCACAAACTACAAAACTTTGTCGCAAGAGTGGCAATAGGCAAAGTAAATAAACATGACCACATAACCCCCCATTAAAAAAATAAATGAATTAAAGTTCAACAAAAATGTCAATTTGATACATGCATACTCATTTAAAAATTCATAAAGGGCGACTATCCTCACTGGTTGATGCCTCTACAAACAACTGGTAACAAAATAGGCATTCAAACCAGACAGATTAACCCTCTGCATGTCAAGAAACAGGGTCAAGGCAAATGCAAATCCGATGACCCGAGATCTGGAACAACCTACCACAAAATGTTAGGAACATCTCCAACCTGGTTACTTAAAGGAGCATCTGTTAAATAGTCAAAGACGTCAGGCAGTTAAGTGCAAAGCCAAACTACGCACCTTTGTAATGATAAGACCAGCTTATTCTATTTTATTTCATCTTATATCTCCCCAACAAATGTATTTGCTATTGTTTCTACTTATTCTGTATTACTGTACGATGTCACTATCTATGTAAAAATAAGAATCATTGTAATTAACGGAATAGTGTTTTGACACTGACTTCACTTTTGACTCTCTCACTCTCTTTCTCTCTCTCTCTCTCCCTCCCTATCTCTCTCTCTCTCTCTCTCTCTCTCTCTCTCTCTCTCTCTCTCTCTTTTTTTTCTTTCATCTCTCTCTCTTTCTATGTCTGTTTGTCTCTCTCTCTCTCTCTCTCTCTTTCTTCTCTCTCTCTCTCTCTTCTCTCTCTCTCTCTCTCTCTCTCTCTCTCTCTCTCTCTTCTCTCTCTCCTCTCTCTCTCTCTTCTCTCTCTTCTCATCTCTCTCCCCTCTCTTCTCTCTCTCTCTCTCGTCTCTCTCTCTCTCTCTCTCTCTATGTCTCTTTTATCTCTCTCTCTATCTATCTATCTTTCATCTCTCTATCCCCCCCCCCTCTCTTTCATCTCTCTGCCCCCTCTCTCTCTTTCTTTTTCATCTCTCTTTCATTTTTTTCTCTATTTTTTTTTTCTCTTTTTCATCCCTCTTTCTCTCATTCTCTCTTTCATCTTCCTTTCTCTATTTTTTTCTCTTTCATCTCTCTCTCTTTCTATGTCTGTCTGTCTCTGTCTCTCTCTCTCTCTCTCTCTCTCTCTCTCTCTCTCTCTCTCTCTCTCTCTCTCTCTCTCTCCCGTGTCTCTCATCTGTCTCTTTGTGAGGTACTCAAAGAACTGCTGTCTACCAGTTTGCCAGGGGCCGGTTTCACGAGTTTAATGGTAGCTTAGCGTGGACAGAGGTTGGAATGGCCGGCTTGTGCAATGGTAGGGACCCGGGCAGCAAAGCCCCAGTAGGCGGGGCCCTGGCGGGTGGCGCCCCGGAGGCAGCGTCCGAGCAGGATCGTAACTCGAGACAGACTGATTGTGTACGGGTACAGGTCATGAGCGCAGTGGGCGTGGCTTAGGTCAGAACGGCGGCAATGACAAGGGCAGGCAGCTCTATTTGTCACCCCTGTTAGCTGGAGGTCATGACATTGAAGGCTTCTGACCACTCAGACCACTCGACACACGCACCAACCCGTCGTCCTCGACAGAGCAGCGACTTGGACTGAAACAAGTAAACCGAGGGCAGACAAAGACAGGAGGGCGAACAGGGAAGGGGGGTTTGTGTGACAATAAGGGCCATATGTAAAATATAATCAGATATATTGCAGTGATACTAATGTTTGACATTTTGTAATAATTTTTTTTTTCATAATATTTTTTTTTTTAATAATTTAGGTCTCAAGAGATAGACAGAGGAAACATGCTTAGGGAGACAATTACAATAGTCCGCAAGGACATGCTTGAGTTGCAATTGTCTCAGGATAGATAGAGATGAAATTCTCAAGAGATAAGCATTGTTCATAACTATAAGGAAGGAGAAGTTGTCGCATCTGCAAGGACAATCTTGAACGACAAACTTCCTAAGAGAAAAGAAAGATGCAACAATGCGAAGGTCAACAGTGTGCTGTGCTATAATACATATAACATACATCTGACTTATACGAAATGACTTCGTTTTTCTCGTTTCATAGAACTTGTTTATCACGGACACCATCAGCAATTCGGGGCAAAGCTCTAATGAAAATAGTTAATGTAGTCCTCATAATGTTCGGGAGCGACTCATTACATCATATATGCTTGCTCACGACAACATAGGGTACGATAAAACGTAATGCAAAGCAAGAATACAAGATAGGCGTAAGTCGATAGCTACTCTGAAACTATACGCATGTAATTCTTGTGCAATTAACGTGGTTTATACAGAGAGAGACGATGTGCGTATGTGGCTGCATGAGGTGAGTGGTGAATAGACAAGTTAGAGTTAATGATTAAGTCGGAGTAAGCACACGAGTAGAAAATATAATAGTGATAAGAGTAGGTATAGAATCACAGCAAATAAGTAAAGCGAGTGAGAGTAAAATAATAAATAGAATGGCGTGTGAGTTGAAATAGATAAGCGAAGGGGAGGAGGAGAGGGAGGATGGGCGGCTAAGGGTAGTAGAGGGTGAGGGGTATGGCCGAGGGTGGAAAATGTTAATGGGCAAGGGAAATAGATATCGATCTGACTGCACAAAAAGAATATTCATAATTGTGGCAATATAATTACTATACGGTAATTGCAACATTGTATAAACTAGTATGCGAAATTACAGAAATGATACTGTTTTCAGTATGTGAAATTAATGAAAAGGTGACAAGTCTGTCACGGACCAAACAAACCTTGCAGAGCAACGCATGATGCAAGCAGATCGTGCAATAAGACAACCCACGTGCTTATGAGTTATATTTCCCGGAGGAAAAGCGGTCAGTACCTCACCATATTTTCAGGTTGAAGAGAGTACTTCTGGGACGATCACATACGTAGCAAAATATTGCGCAAATTGGGCATCCCATCCCGTTGGAAAATGCCAGCGGTAAGCTCACGTAGAGTCGTAAAAACATTGGGCGCATCACGGGCGTCGATTTGCAGCTGGGCGATAAGAGTGCGTCTGGGCACGTAAAAAGGACAACATTCGACTCAATACTAATTTCATGTCCAGAACCCAGCGTGGGGTCGTCACCAAGGAACATGTAATAAAGATGAAATGGCGTTCGCGATATAGATAATTAATGAAAGAAAGGCTGTGAAAATCTGCCAGCAAGATAATGATTTCGTGAGAGGAAAAGAAAATCGTTAGGATGACCGACGCAATTTCACATGAATGATGAATTATGATAATGAAAATCACGAACGATATGAAAACGTAGTAGCTGATATAACAGAAATAATCTCTAACGCTGAGAGACAACTGAAATAAAAATTAGAAACAATAATAAACTGAATGAATATTTCTTCGTGGGCGGAGTCTGATGGCAATCAGAGTTGACCATTTTACCTGAGTGAGATCGAAGTCAGGTTCATATCCGGTAATTCTACAAAAAATAGCAGAAGCTAGTAATAAAAAAAATGTGAAAAAGAAACATGTTGCCATCAAAAAAATTAATAATCGAAACACTAATGAATAAAATTAACCATAATAGGTATCACATGAATAATCTAAAAGAAAGTAACTGAATATATATACATATCGATGTAATATCAATATAGATAAATTGCACTTTGATAACTACGGAAAATAAAACAACAATGGTATGAAAATAAACACTATCAAAGCTAAAGTAACATTATCACTCTCGTAAATTGTTAATTCAAGTTATCAAAATCCCAAATTTATTTGAAAAAAGAAAGAATGAAAAAATAAAATTAACTTGAAATTCGAAAAATGTATATAAGAAAATAGTTGACCATGGCATTTTACACACAGGCCAAAAGCTTGACATGACCTGACCTGAATTAACCTGGAGTAATTAATGTTAACTGAATCCACAATAAAAATAAACGAGTGAAACATTCGTACTCATAAAACTTTTTTTGTAATATGAAACAAACTAATAAAGCAAAACACGTCGTTTGTATAAATATTTATACGACAAGTAAAAGAAAAAGAGATCTCATATGTTCGAGATGTAACACCAAGATAACTTGAGATTCACATGGACAGAAAGGTCAGAAAGACAGGTGATGCGCGGTCAAAATTTGGTCGTGAAAGGCAAGTGTGAAGTCAGACGAGAGTCACACTTACAAAATGTAACTCACTTATATTAATTCATTTGTTTAACTGAAATTAACTTTTAACAAATATTACGACACGAGAATATTAAAATACTAGTGACCTGAACAGATATATTAAAAATAGGTAGAGAGGGAGTAGGAAATGTGGAAGGAAGGGGTTTAAGGAGAGAGGGAAAGTTAGGAACAAGAGTATGTGGGGAGGTCTGGAAAAAGAAAAAAAGTTCGTTTCTGGATAATTCCACCATGTTCAAATTATTTAAAAAATTATCGCATTTATACATCGTTAAACCATGCCGAAATAAATGCACTGAACAACTATAAATAACGAAATCTACGTCAATAGGGCATTGGTTAATACAATGGGGAATAATGATAAGAAAATATGCCTAGACTATGGCAGTACTCCAGTGTATATCCATGCGGGCACAGAGCATTTGAGAAAAAAATTGATTTAAGAAAAAAAAACGCGCATGAATATACTTACATAATGTTTTAGTATACCATGACTGAGTTAGATAAAAACACGCCTAAAGAAAATTACTCACGCAAATGAAATAAAGACAATCTACCATGACGAGAAAATTTGAAGAAACATGACAGATAATAAGGAAAAAATGCACTAACATGGACACTTGTTCAGATGTTTAAAACATATCACTGCACTTGTTGAAAACATAACGACATGCACACATTGGGAAGGAAAAAGAAAGGAAAAGAATTGCCCATGGCGTACTTACATTTTGTTTTTAGAGGGGGTGGTCGAGCTGGATGTTCTTGTTGGAGGCTTGGAGTTCATGTCGCAAGCTTGAAAGAAGCGACATCCTCCGCTGTCACCACTTGTAATCACTGCTGTCCATCAGTTTGTCAAGGGTTTGGTTGAGTGAAACTTACGGGCTGGTTTCACGAGTTTAATGGTAGCTTAGCGTGGACAGAGGTTGGAATGGCCGGCTTGTGCAATGGTAGGGACCCGGGCAGAGAAACCCCAGTAGGCGGGGCCCTGGCGGGTTGCCCCCCGGAGGATGCAGTGTCCGAGCAGGATCGTGACTCGAGACAGAGTGATTGTGCATGGGTCCAGGTCAGCTATGGGTGCAGTGGGCGTGGCTTAGGTGAGAACGGCGGCGATGCCAAGGGCACACCACCGTATTGGACACCCCTGCTAACTGGAGGTCATGACACTGAAGGCTTCTGACCACTCAGACTCTCTCTCTCTCTCTCCCTCTCTCCCCTCTCTCTCTCTCAATCTCTCTCTCTCTTTCAACTCTCTTTCTCTCTCTCTCTTTCTTTTTCATCTCTCTCTCTTTTTCTTTTTCATCTCTCTCTCTCTCATTCTTTTTCATCTCTCTCTCTCTCTCTCTCTCTCTCTCTCTCTCTCTCTCTCTCTCTCTCTCTCTCTCTCTCTCTCTCTCTCTCCTTCTCTCTCTCTCTCTCTCTCTCTCTCTCTCTCTCTCCTGTGTCTTTCCTCTCTCTCTCTCTCTCTCTCTCTCTCTCTCTCCTCTTTCTCAATACGATGTGGAGGGTCATTAACAGACCACTCAGACTCTCTCTCTCTCTCTCTCCCCTCTCTTTCTTTCAACTCTCTTTCTCTCTCTCTCTTTCTTTTTCATCTCTCTCTCTCTGTCTTTTTCATCTCTCTCTCATCTTTTTCATCTCTCTCTCTCTCTCTCTCTCTCTCTCTTGCTCTCTCTCTCCTCTCTCTTTCTCTCTCTCTCTCTCGTTTTCTTTCTCCCATTCTCCCTTTCGCCTCTCTTTCTCTATTTTTTCTCTTTTATCTCTCTTTCTGTCTCTGTCTGTCTGTCTGTCTCCAGTGTCTCTCCTCTCTCTTTCTCTCTCTCTGTCTGTCTGTCTCTCTCTCTCTCTCTCTCTGTCTCTCTCTTTCTCTCTCTGTCTCTCTCTTTCTCTCGCTTTTTCTTTCTCCTCTCTCTTTCTCTCTCTCTCTCTCTCTCGTTTTCTTTCTCCCATTCTCCCTTTCGCCTCTCTTTCTCTATTTTTTCTCTTTTATCTCTCTTTCTGTCTCTGTCTGTCTGTCTCTCTCCTGTGTCTTTCCTCTCTCTCTCTCTCTCTCTCTTCTTTCTCAATACGATGTGGAGGGTCATTAACAGACGGGACCGGTGACCTCACCTCGCTCCCCCCATACCTCCGGCAGCTGTTCGTACATTTCCCCCCAGCTGTCTCACTATTCCTTCCACACCACGTGTTTGGGGGACGCTCACTACTTATACCGAGGATGACCTAGCTTTGACAGTTTGTGCCCAACGCCCAACGTGGTAAGGTCGGCCTAGCCTTCACCTCAGCAGGGTTGGCCTGACCCGCGACCCCGCGCTCACCGCTTTACCCATAGACATCGTCTCACGTGTTCCCTTACTGTGCTGTACTCTTCATCAATAAAGAGTCAAGCCGTCATACCACAATCACTCCAACCAGTCATAACCCATTGAATTAGGGCTCATAGCCTCTTACACACTCTCTCTCACTCTCTTCTTCTTCTCCTCTCTTTCCTCACTCCCATTGCTCTCTCTCTCTCTCTCTCTCTCTCTCTCTCTCTCTCTCCTCCCTCTCTGCTCTCTCCCTCCTCTCTTTCATCTATCTATTCTCACTCTCTCTTACTCTCTCTTTCATTTCTCTCTCTCTCTCTCCCTCCCCCTCTCTCACTCTCTCTCTCTCTCTCTCTCATTCTCTCTCTTTCTCTCTCTTTCTGTCTATCTCTCTCTCTCTATGGCATATACATAAGTCTATTACTGTTACCAGTGGACCACGTGGCCCCAAGTCCCAAATAGGAACCATTCACTCAGCGAGGGCATAGATGACGATGTTATCTGACCTCGCTTGACCCGTCAGTTCGTCGCCAGCGTCCAGCGTGGTAAGGTCGGCCTAGCCCTCCCCCTCCGGGCAGGCTGACCTGACACGTGACACCACACAGCACTTTTACCCTAAGCCAGGTCATAGCGTGTGTTCACCCCTTCACACGTGTCGTGAGTCCTATGTACGTTGACTATCATTACTGTTCACCACTGTACTAGAGTTCTTCATAGACTCTTACAGACTGGTGTCAGGGTGGTCGCTGCGTCCTTTTGGCTCGCAGCACAAACTCAAACCTTCGAAGAAAAAAAACGCTTGACCGCTTCAAGAAATGCCTAAGAAAAAATCACGTAAGTATATGTTTGGGCCTCCCTCCCTTACCCTTTTCTTATTTCTTTTCCCTTCTTTATCCCATAAATGTGTTAAGCCGTTGGTTTTGTGGGTAAAAAGTGCTAGGTGACAGCAAATGGCATGTTCTCATAATATTCCTTTGATCTCAGATTGCATTACTGTGTGATCGTGGTATGTGGTCAACAAACATGAATATCGTTCGTTAGTTGAGTAATTAATTAATTTCTTTCGTTATTAGAGATTTATGTTGTTTCATCTGCAACGAATTTAACGCGTTCGTGATCTTATCTTGTCACGAATATTGTTTCATTTTCATCTTGTTCCTCCCCTCGCCCCGACCTGACCACCCCTTCTCTTTTGCTTGCAGTCACTTGGGATGAGGAAAAGGTCAATAGATGCCCGGTTGTTTTCCCGTCTTGACCTGACCTCACTTTCTCTTTTCCTGGTCGGTGGCGACGTGGAAAGGGTAAAGAGATGGCCGCTAAGTTTCCCGTAATTTGGTTGTTGTTGTTTTTTTAACACCTAGGGGATTAACTATAGCACTGTTACATTGCTTATTGGTGATACGTTCTATCGGCGCTAGATCTTCCCCCATATCATAGTGCATAGGATTGCTCGATATTATCCCGGGGTTACGTAAATGCCTAATAGATCTGCGCTCCTACATTCGAGAAGTAGGTACAGGTAAAACCGAAGTTATTCGTTCGATCGGCAACTCTGAGTCAGTGTGACCTGCGGTTACGTCCGTTAACTAATGTAGGACTAGGGTTTAAGCTAGAGTCATTATTCGCTTATTAATCACACCCTTCTCACCCTCCGTTTGCTTCAGTGTACGGTATTTTGGGTATAGAATCCCCCGTTGATGAAATCTAACATGCATAGCTAGACTACCTCGGTAGTTCAGATTTTCATTATATGTTGAATTCAATGTGGTAGTTGAAATAATTTTATACAGCTAGTATTGCTAATTTACCTCAGTTTTGTTATATTGAATGTTTGTGATTCGTTCGCTGTGGGAGGTCACTCTCACTTTCACTCTCATTCACTCTTGCTGTAGCACACACGCACACACACAATTATTCACTCACTCACTCATCCACGCAGAACAAAAGACACAGAAACCTTTACATTAATAGGCTTTGCTGCTCTCTTAGTGCCGGCGTAAAGATCTATGATGTATCTCTTTAGCCTGCGATTTTGTCAGTTGTGACAAGTGATTCGTACATGATGTACAATTAACATATACTTCTTCTCTGTGTGACGACAATTGGTTCAAGTAAATCCTTGTGGATTGCCGTTTTCGTTTCCCTTATCTACTCTCATATCTATCAGAGATGGTTGGTAGTTCAAACCAGGTCCATGCGGATCGCTACTGACGTCTCCTTCTCTTATTTTCTTCTTTATCTTTGTGAAATAAAACACAAAACGAAAAAAAGGACGAAAATAAATTAAAAACCGCAAATTTATATAAATAACCAGCTAGTGGTACTTAACACCCCCTCTTCTCTGTTGCCTTTCTTTTTCTCTTACTATTTGGCCCTTACATGAATGATCTGGTTCCCTGACTATATATTGCAGTTGGACCGACAATAACCGACACGGCACCGTTGCAGAACCGGTGATGTAGTGGATGGGCGCTGCCTGTAGATCCAGCGAAGGACCAGGAACTTGCCAGTGCAGGTACCAGTCACCCCAGAATGCTGTGGATGGGCGAGGCCTGGCGGACACCCCATATATCCAGTCAACTCCAGGAGCTCATTAGCACAGGTATCAGCCGCCTGAGATGCTGCCACCCCTGCCCGACGCCGTAGATCCAGATAAAGATTACGAGGACGTGAGGACAAGCATGCCGCCGTGAAGGAACTAGACGAGATCTGTGAGGACTTGTGGACATGGCTGAGTTAGGCCTGGACGGAATGATACAAAGGAGGTCTAGACGATCGATTGATCAAGGAGGACCTGTGCGAGACTTTCAAGGACATTGTTGGACGTACTGAGGAATGGACTGATTACACCGAGGACCAGGAAGAGGAGGATGACAGGGACAAGCAGCCACGAAGATGCACCAGGACAACGCACATGAGAACGAGATGACCAGCCAGGTTAGGTCACCCTTGAGGCAAATCTAAGATGCCTGGAGGGCGAGGCTTGAGTAGGTGGCCGAGCAATGTATGATGTAGCAGACGGGATCGGTGACCTAACCTCGCTCCCCATCCTTCCTCCAGCTGTTTCAGTCACTTCGGCAGCTGGGACGGTCACTACTTATAACAAGGAGGACCTAAGCCTAGAGGAGTTCGTGTCCAACGCGTGGCGTGGTAAGGTTGGCCTAGCCTCCTCCTCTGGGCAGGTTGACCTGACACGTGACACCTCGCACCGCTTTTACCCTAAGCCAAGTCGTAGTGTCGTCATAACATGTGTTCACCCCTTTACTTGTGTTGTGAGTCACAACTATGTTGACTACCATTGCTGTTCACCAACAGTCATAGATTTTTACACTCTCTCTCTCTCTCTCTCTCTCTCTCTTTCTCTCTCTTGTTTTCTTTCTCCCATTCTCTCTTTTACCTCTCTTTCTCTATTTTTTTTTCTTTTATCTCTCTTTCTGTTTCTGTCTATTTGTCTGTCTCTTTCCTGTGTCTTTCCACTCTCTCTCTCTCTCTCTCTCTTTCTCTCCCTCTCCTTCCCTCCCCCTCTCTCTCTATCTCTTTATCTATCTATCTATCTATCAATCTCTGCCTCTGCTTCTGCCTCTCTCTCTCTCTCTCTCTCTCTCTCTCTCTCTCCCCTCTCTCTCTCCTCTCTCCATCTCGATCTCGTCTCTCTCTCCTCTCGTCGTCTCTCTCTCTCTCTCATTCTCTCTCTCTCGTGCTCTCCTCTCTCTCTCATCTCTCTCTCTCTCCTCTCTCTCTCTCATCTCCTCCTCTCTCTCTCATTCTATCTCTCTCTTTTTCTCTCTCTTCTCGCTCTCTCTGTCGCTCTCTCTCTCTCTATCTCGCTTCTCTCTCTCTTCTCTCTCTCTCTCTACCTCTCTCTCCCTCTCTCTCGCTCTCTCTCTCTCTCATCTCATCTCCTCTCTACTCTCAGCTCTCCTCTCTCTCATCGCTCTCTCTCTCTCTCTCTCTCTCTTCATCTCATATATATAATATATGTATATATATATTTATATATATATATATATTATGCATATGTATATGCATATATATCTATATATCTCTCTTATCTTTCTGTCTATCTATATGTCTCTCTCTCTCTCTTTCTGTCTATCTCGCTGTCTCTCCTCTTCCTCTTTTTCATCTCTCTGCTTTTATATCTCATTATTTTCTCTCTCCCTCCCCAACTCTCTTTTTGTGATTCTTCCTCGCTTCATTTCTTTCTTGTTCTTTCTCTCCTTTTCTCTTTCTCTTTCTCGAGCCTTCTCTTTTGCTTTTCCCTTTTTTGTTATTCTGTCTCTCTCTTTTTGTCTTTCTACCTCCCTCTCTTTTTCTTTTTGTCTCTCCTTCCTTCTATATTCTCTTGTATTCTCTTTCTCTCTCCTTTTCTTTTTCTTTTTGGTTTCTCTTCTTCCTTTCTCTTTCTGCCTGACCTTCTCTCTCCCTTTCATACTATGTCTTTCCACTTCTCTCTTTCTTTTTATCACTTTCTCTCATTTTCCCCCTTTTGCCAGTCTCCATATCTCCCCCTTTGTCTTTCTCTTTGGTTTTCTCTCTCCCCATTTCTCTATATTTTGTCTTTCTCTCTCTTTCTTTTTTTTGCTGTTCTCTCTTCATTTTTTTCTTTTTTGTTTCTCTCTTTATCTTTCTTTCTGTTATTGCATTTTCCTTGCTGTTTTTCTTTATGTTTCTCTTTCTTCCCTTCTCTTTCTTTTTGTCTCTCCCTTTCCATTTTTCTTATCGTCATTTTCTCTCCCTTGTTCTTTTTCTTATCGTCATTTTCTCTCTCTCTCTCTCTCTCTCTCTCATCTCTCTCTCTCTCTCTCACTCATCTCTCTCTCTCCTCTCTCCTCTCTCTCTCTCTCCGTCTCTCTCTCTCTCTCTCATCTCTCTCTCTCTCCTCCCCATCCCTACCCTCTCTCTTCTCTCTCTCTCTCTCTCTCTCTCTCTCCTCTCCCTCCCTCTCTCTCATCTCTCTCTCTCCTCTCCCCCTCTTTCTCTCCTCTCATCTCTCTCTCTCCTCTCTCTCTTCGTCCTCTCTCTCTGCTTCTATCTATCTATCCATCTATCTATCTCTCTCTCTATCTCTCTCTCTCCTCTCCTCTCTCTCTCTCTCCGCTCTCTTCTCTCATCCTCCTCTCTCTCTCTCTCTCTCTCGTCCGTCTCCGGTCTCTCTGCTCTCCTCTCTCTCATCTCTCTCTCTCTCCTGGTCTTCCGTCTCTCTCTCCTCATCTCTCTCTCCCTCTCTCTACTCTCTTTCTCTCCTATCCTCTCTCTCCCTCCCTCCCCCCCTGTCTCTGTCTCTGTCTCTGTCTCTCTCTCTCTTTCTTCTCTTTCTCCTCCTCCCGCCCTCCCCCCTCTCTCTCTCTCTCTTTCTCTCTCTCTCTCGCGATCTCTCACTCTTCTCTCTTCTATCGTCTGCTCTCTCTCTTCCCCCCCCTCTCCCTCTCTCCCTCCCTCCCTCCCTCCCTCCCCTCCTCTCGCTCTCTCTCTCTCTCTCTCTTTTCTCTTTCTTGCCCTTTCTCTCTTCTCTCTCTCCTCTTCTCACACACACTCTCGTCTCTCCCTCTCTCCTCTCTCTCATCCCTCTCTCTCTCTCTTCTCCCTCCTCTCTCGTCTCTCTCCTCTCTCTCTCTCTCTCTCTCTCGTCTCTGTCTCTCTACTCAGAATCTCTCGTCTCTCTCCCTCCTCCCCCCTCCTTCCTTCCTCTCCCCACCACCCTCTCTCCTCATCCTCTCTCTCTCTCGTGAGAGAGTCATCTCAGAACTCTCTCTCTCTCGCTCGTCTTCTACTCCTCTCTCTCTCTCTCTCTCTCATCTACCCCCCCCCCCGCGCTCTCTCGCGCCCATTCTCTCTCTATCTTCTCTCTGTCCCTGATCTGTGTCTGTCCTCTCTCTCTCTCTCTCTCTCGTGGAGGTCCTCTCTCTCTCTCTCAATCTCTCTCTCTCCCATCTCTCTCTCTCTGTCCTCTTTACTCTGTCTCTCTGTCCTCTCTCTCTCTCTCGTGCTCTCTGACTCTCGTCTCTCGGATCGTCTCTCTCTGCTCTCGTCTCTCTTCTCCTACTCTCATCTCGCTCTCATTCTCTCTTCTCCTCTCTCCTCTTTCCTCTGCTCTTTCTCCCCTCCCTTCCCTCCCTCCCTCTATCTCTGTACCCCCCCCTCTCTCAATGGTCTCCTAATTCTTCTCGTCTCGTAGCTCGTCTCGTCGAAGAATGCTCGTTGCGGTGCTATCGCTCGACATACGGAAATCTACAGCATCAAATCATCTCCTCTATCATATTAATAGACAGGAGTATGATAGACATACAGACATAGAGATATGAATATAGTATAGAGGTATATATGATAATATATATAATGATATGAGCCATGAATATATAGTCAGAAATAACTCAAAATAAAAAAATAATGGGGGAGATTGAAAAGATAGATCAGAGTCTGTGAATCTATAGAAGCAGTAGCAATAAATAGTTATCTAGACATAATATGTAGTGTATCATGGTCGTCTGGCTGAGGGTGTGTGTCTCATCACACCATACGCTGATGTAACTTAGAACGCGTCTCTCGGGGGTCTCGCGGCGCATTCATATTCTATATCGATATAAAGCATGACTAAG
>NC_051411.1:17883277-17885777 GCF_015228065.2 Penaeus monodon
GTCAGTGAGAGTTTTTTTCCGTAGGGTTAAAGGTTAAGACAGACAGTCTTTGACGCAGGGTATATATATATATATATATATATATATATATATATATATATATATATATATATATATATATATATATATATATATATATATATATACACACATTTTTTTTATTACGGTGGCATTGCAGCTTTCGTGTAAGCTTTGGAATGTAGTATGTGAAGTATCTAAATTATTTTAATTATTATGAAGATATTTGTATAAAATAATCAATAGGGCATCTACTGTACACAAGGAGGAACAGATAGGTATCAAGAAAATGCAATGAAAAATAACAGCAGAATTATGAACAATTTGGATCATATGCTCCATAATGAATGCAAAGAGGTTTGTGGTATGAATCAGTAAAGCAAGTAACAACAAAAACCGAGTTCTTAGCAAGGCAGAAGGGCCTGGCGAAAGAAAATAGGCTGACCTGTGTGGTGGTCGTGCGGCGGCGGGCGGGCCGAGGAGAGCGCAGGAGAGGACAAGCAGCAGCAACCACCTCATTGCGGGCGTCGGGATCTGCAAAATGTCGGTTACTTGTTTAGCTTTACCACTACGAGCTTTTAGTGTTAAGACAAGAAGCACAACATCACAAGATTCTGAAATTATTCTATAAGACATTTATTTTTCCAGGCGAAGTAAATGTGCAATTCAACGTACACGCAAAAAGCTGTAAAAATAAAACGAGTGCTCAGTATGGCTACCGGATGACACTCTCGAGTCGTAAGTAGGGAGCATGTGCACGTTACAGGAAAGCAGCTCTTAAATATGATAAACAACAGCGACGTCCTGCAGCGAGTGCAGTCACGGATTTTCCAGAGAAGAATGACGCCGGGCAGTTACACGTAATTTTGGTCGGTTTACACATTGCATCCTTTCTCTGTCTTGTCGAGAAAGAAATGTTTCAAGAATAGCTAAGACATTAAGAATCTTATTATTTAAACACAAGTTGGAGAGTGACCATATCCCAATTAAACAACTTATCATGAAGGTTAGCAATACTAATTACCATGGGAGATAGCAATCCACCTGCAGACTAAGGCATGTAAAGCACATACGCGATAATAGCTCACGATATGGAAGAGAAAAAAATATCCACGAAATTACATTTTATAACAGAATTTGAGGAAAGAAGAGTGTAAAGTAGGATTTCTAATCTCAGATTAGCCTCAGGCATTAGCGCTGCTGCGTCAAAGAAGACCGTGCTACAGTTCTACTCTCGCCTTCACTTCAGGTAAACGAATGGTCCATTTTTCTGTTATCTGAGACGAAATTGTAGATCCTATAACTTTTTATGGTGATTCATTACAACCAAGAATTTTTTCAGACGGAAAATTTTAATTTTCTCTTTACTATGAAATCTGGATTTTTTTTTATGACGGAGGTACCTGTTACTTTTATATCACACCGTTTTTTAGTTTTTGAAAGATAACTCAGCTACGTCTCCGTTAACTAATGATGTCTCCTCATACACACACACCCACACTCATATCTATCTATCTCTCTCTCTCTCTCTCTCTCTCTCTCTCTCTCTCTCTCTCTCTCTCTCTCTCTCTCTCTCTATATATATATATATATATATATATATATATATATATATATATATATATATATATATGTATATATATGTATATATGTATGCATATGCATATACATAAGTATATATATTGTATATATATATATAAAATATAAAATATAAACATATATGTATAAACACACACACACACATACATATACTGTATATAAATATATGTATACATATACTTACACACATACACACACACACACACACACACACATTTATATATATAAACACACGTACTCACTGGCTCGTTGTCTGCCAGACTCTTATTACTTTGATTTATGAGACAAATTCGGAACGGCACAAGAAACTAAGAACACATTTCTGCTGAGCCTTAAATGATTCCTCAAAATGGAATCGTACGTTTTCCTTCTGTGTCTGGATAGGAAACGCGCAAGCAAGAGCGAGGAATTCACTCTTTACGTGGAATTGAGATGAAGAAACGGACGGGGATCAGGCTGATAATTGTATATTGTATTACAAGCAGTGACATTTACAACAATGTTCAAAGACATTTACAATCATGCTTTTAAACCGATTGACAATAATAATAGACAATACCGTTCGTAACCATTACCATCATCACTATGCTGTTGGCAAAGACAACAACAACGATTTCAAAATCCTGAAACGAAGACAGCGTAATCCCGAAGCTCGCACCCGACGCCGTAATGGGACGCCTCTCGAACCGTCACACAAATTATTTGACTAATATTGCCTCTGCTGTTTCTCGCGTCCCGACCCAGTGCTCGCTCGCTCCTGTGGGGGCGTGGGGCTGTGTGTGTGTGTGTGTGTGTGTGTGTGTGTGTGTGTGTGTGTGTGTGTGTGTGTGTGTGTGTGTGGGGTGTGTGTGTGTGGGTGTGTGTGTTGTTTGTGTGTGTGTGT
>NC_051411.1:17893277-17903277 GCF_015228065.2 Penaeus monodon
GCATCATGGAGATTTTCCCTCTTTCTGGGGGACATATTAACATCTACGTCAGGAATTACATTGTCATTGCAAATATAATCTGCAGCTGGGGATGACAGGTTGCTGAGGCCGGTGAAAGGGGATCGCATTGTGTACCAAGTAGATCATTAAGGCATTAGTTAATGGAATATTTTGGGTATAAAACACAGGATTGAATTTCCCTTTTCCAATAGCCTTGTTTTTTATCCGTCTTTATTCTTCTTTCTGCTACTTTTTTGTTTTTTATGTTATTTTACTTTTATTTTTATTTATTTACTTATATAGTTATGTCCACTTTCGGTAAAGGAAGAAATCCGTCACTGTTATTATCTTGTATCCCCGCAAACAGTCCTGTGCGATTAGTAGCAAGTGCTGGGGATATTAAAGTCGACTTCAGGCGGCAGTATTTGACTGATGCCAGATACATTGCGCCTGGGAAGAGGAATTAGTTTCCCCGGAAAATGGGAAATGGATAACCGATGCAAATGTTGCCACAAAGTAATTCTCAGACAATATTTTTGGACGACTGATGCTTACTACATCAGGTGGCTATCGGAATATTTTCTCCTTCCTCTCTTTCTAACTTTGTTTATCATTGATCTATACTTTTTTACCTATTAATATTTTTATTTATTTATCCTGTCTATATTTTTCAAGTTTTATACTTAGAGTGAACAAACTGCGTGCCATCTGTACGCTGTTAGTGTCGGCGTGGCGTGAACGGCTGCCTCCGCCAGGCGACTCCGCCATCAAAATTCAGTCCTCGAAGTTCATCGAGGGCGGTCCGCTATTGCTGCGACACTTTACGTGATCCTCGCAGCTCTGCTCCCCAGATCAGCAGGTTCAGCAATATATCCCCTCTACTTCAGAGCGCTCATTCCTTCAATAATTGGGTGACATCTGCGCCCCTTTCGCTTCACGTGTTTGTCATGCCCGTAATCCAGGCAACTCGAGACACTCGAGAGAGGTGCCTGAGAGGGGAGCAGAATGATAATCTCACTTCTTGATCACTCTTGCTGGCTTTGCCATTTTTATATTTGCTCGAGGATTCCCTGTAGTTGCATCGTCTTTGTTCTTTGTCCATAGTGCGTTGCATGGTAAAAACAACTGCAACATGTAGTCGGGATAGCAATGTGTTTTATGGTTAGTGCGTGTTGCTATCATAGGATTTGCGTGTACTCTGTATGCAACGCCTTTCTTCACGCTCTTATATAAGCATAAACACACGCCCTAACAAGCTCCCTCGTGCATACATATGACCTTTACGAGTCACACATACTTTTCCACCTAAGAAATATATATACACTCAAATACACATACACATACTCCGGCGGTTCACCTTCCGGTGTAGTGGATGAGTGACGTCAGACTGTCCACGACCCCTTGAGTGCTGAGTCAATATTGTTCATTCACGTTCTCTGCATCTTCAGGGGCACGTGGTAGGCGTCCGTCACGTACACCTACCTGTCTCACATCTGAGCGTCTACGTCTCTGTTTTCCTCGACCTTGCTAGCGGGAACGATTCAAAATCAAACTGATGCTAGTTATTGTGTGCTTCTTTTTGTTCTTCAATCGAAAGGGCCCGACACTAGGCTCGGGTCTGAAGCTGGATGAAAAGTTGCCGAAGAAAAGAAAAAACTTTTCTTTCTCTGAGAAATATACAAATGAATACATTTTGGCAGATGCCACTGGACTTTTAACATTTAGAAAACATAATCTTTCTTTTCAGCTCCTTCTCTCTCGTAACAATCTCAGATTATTAATATTCATCTGTGCAGATTATTAATATTCATCTGTGCAGATTATTAATATTCATCTGTGCAGATTATTAATATTCATCTGTGCATATTATTATGCACAGTACAGTGGTAACGTGTCGGCCTCTCATCCGAGGGGTCGGCGGTTCGCGCCCCGCCCAGGCGCGAGAAGTTGCAATTGTCGCCCGGAGGTTACTGCTGTGGCTGGGCACCACGGCGGGTAAGGACTCGGTTCAGCCGAGTCAACACCAGCTCAGCAAAATCAAACAGACAGTATGTCACATCAAGAATATTCATTGCAACAAATGGAATCAAAACCAAACTTTTAAACTTTAAACTTTAAAACTGTGCAGATTGTTAATATTCATTTGTGTAGATTATTAATATTCATCTGTGCATATAATTAATATTCATCTGTGCAGATTGTTAATATTCATTTGTGTAGATTATTAATATTCATCTGTGCAGATTATTAATATTCATCTGTGCAGATTATTAATATTCATCTGCAAATGCTTTCGCTGGTTTGGTGAAGGTAAAATATACTTACCATTAAAAAAAAAATCTGTAGTGAGAGCAGTTTTATTTCATCGTAAAATACAAATGCACAAATCGGCCAACCGACCAAATATTGGACTGGCAATGTAATTTCCTTCCTAATGCAGTTTGCCGAGCTCCCCGACCCCTTCCTTCCTTCCTGGCCTCTCCATTCCGGGAATCCCTGTCGGCGCCTTATCAGCCAGGCGGGCAGACGGGCGTCGCGTCGGGAGGATGAAAGGTGTTGGAGAGAAGTAGTCCTCCCCACCTCTTATCGCTCTGGCCGCCGCCGCCGCCGCCGTGCGCCTCCGCCTGCGCTGCGGGAGGTCGGCGTGAGGCAAGCGCGGCGTTCAGCGTTCGAAGGCTCACGGGAACTGGTGCGATAACGGCGGTATGCAGGAGGGCTGCGGGAGAGCGGGCTCTTCCACCTATAGAGCACACACACACAATACTTCCTGTGGACTTTGATAAGAATGAGCCACGCACGTGGGAACCAAGGAGTAAAGGATTTACCACAGCTGAAGTCCTTAAACTTCTGTGTTTAAAAGTGAAGGAAACGAATCTGAATATATATCTAATCGTTTAGTAAATCATCCCGAGACAGTTGGATGATTTGCTATTAATATGCATGTTGAAACGCAATTAGATGATTCTGCAACGTGTAAACCAAGAAAGTAAATCCGCTTCTCAAGACGCGGCTTTTCCGGATGCTGAAGACTCTTTGATGGGTTTCGAGGGAAGTCGTAATTCCTCCCCGATCTCCGGATCTGTCGCTGGGAAGAAGGGGTCATACTGTCAACGCCTGAAGGTCACTCAGATCAAGTGACCAGCAACGGTCTTTCCTCCGTATGATTGTTATAAATCTTAGGAGTGCATGATAATGAATGGGTTATAATAAAATCATTAAGTAGGAATATATCTCAATATGGATAAACCTGAAGAACTCAAAAAAGAAGAAAACTTTCCTTATTTCAACAAAATTGAAAATTCGACTCAACTTCTGCAAAACGATGTACTAGCCGATTTCCAGCACAGGGAATACATCACATCAATTCAATTCGAAGAGCAGGATGGAATTTTAGATAAGTCAGCCGAAAAAATCCAGCCATTGCACTATACACTAACAATAACAGACAAAAAATCGTTTCTATGATAAGATATATTAAGACACTTGCATTAATATAAACAGGGAATATTGACATCACACATAAACACACACACACACACACACACACACACACACACACACACACACACACATATATAATATATATATATATATATATATATATATATATATATATATATATATATATATTTTTTTTTTTTTTTTTTTTTTTTTTTTTTTTTACGGTAGGTTCATGTCTGAGCCGCCGTGGTCACAGCATGATACTTAATTGTGGTTTTGATGTTGTGATGCTCTTGGAGTGAGTACGTGGTAGGGTCCCCAGTTCCTTTCCACGGAAAGTGCCGGTGTTACCTTTTAGGTAATCATTCTCTCTATTTATCCGGGCTTGGGACCAGCAATGACTTGGGCTGGCTTGGCCACCCAGTGGCTAGGTAGGCAATCGAGGTGAAGTTCCTTTGCCCAAGGGAACAACGCACCAGACGGTGACTCGAACCCTCGAACTCAGACTGCCGTCGTGACAGTCTTGAGTCCGACGCTCTAACCACTCGGCCATCGCGGCCATATATATTTATATATATATATATATATATATATATATATATATATATATATATATATATATATATATATATTATATATATATATATATATATATATATATATATATATATATATATATATATAAATATATATATATATATATATATATATATATATATATATATATATATATATATATATCTATATATATATCTCTGTGTCTGTGTGTGTGTGTGTGTGTGTGTGTGTGTGTGTGTGTGTGTGTACACACACAAGCACACACACAACACACACACACACAAACATATATATATATATATATATATATATATATATATATATATATATATATATATATATATATATATATATATATATATATAGTGTGTGTGTGTGTGTGTGTGTGTGTGTGTGTGTGTGTGTGTGTCTGTGTGTGTGTGCGTGTGTGTGTGCACACACACACATGTATATATGGATAATATAGCATACATATTCCTATATAAAGGAGGGAATTTCAATAATTCCAGGGAAAAACAAAGAAAGTTTATGAAAATAGCCTGAAGACACATAATATACCTTTAGTTATCAAATTATATCGAAATAACCATTCATATTTTAACTGATATTATAAACAGGTAAAATAGCTTTTAGTTATAGCAAGGAATATAGCAATTCACAAACCGAAGCCAATTACAAAACAGCTCGTTAATCATCTTGATTTAGATAAAATGAAACACTAAATAGCATATAAAGATTAAGCAATAGAAAGTGAAACGAAAAGCGGTCAATGTTTTATAAATAAACTACAGACTATTTTTTCATACTACAGAAGGCTAGATTAATGAAGAACTAAATATCTACGTAGACAAGGCTCGAGAAATAAAAAGGCGAATAAATAAAGTCACAGAGAGGTTACCAGAAGAATTCATGTAGGTTTCAACCTTTTGCAAAATCCTCATTCTGAAGTAAGATTCACGTGTCCATAACATGCTTGCAGCGAACACTTTCATATCCGTGATGATGCCACGGCACCTGCACTGCCATTGTTCAGTCCTACTGAAAAATTGAAAGTGCAGACACGGAAGGGAAAGAGATCTTGATTTGGGCGTATGTCTATGTATTTGTGTGCAAGCACGCGCGCGTGTGACAAAAAAAAAAAAAAAAAAAAAAAAAAAAACATCTACGTAATTCGCCAGACATTACAATGACCTGATTGCATCAGCGGTTTATTTGATTTACGAATATCTGAGCCAAGTATTCTAGCGTGCGAGTAATCTTATCTGCTTCGTCATCCTTGAAAGCTATGAATACATCTCAGCATAACGGTCGATGATGTTCATATTGATAATGCACATTGGTATTGTATCACAGAATGGAAAAAGGCAACAACAACAAAACAACAACAATGGAAACTCTTAAGCAACAAAAGATACGAAAACTTCAGGAAGAATTCCTGGAAAAATGCCAGCCTCGAGAATAATCTCGTGCTGCGAATAGCAAACGAAAACACGCTTCTACTGAAGAAGAGCCAAAATTCGAACGCTGGCGGCGGCTTCGTCACATGCAACAAACCCGAATCCCCAGGACAAAGACGCCTCGGATGATATCTCCACGGGGTTAGTTAATTGGAAACCGGTGCATAATGCCTTTGGTTCTAAGTAAGCCAAGTGATAAATACGTTCGTGCAATGAATTGATATGCAGGATTTTAGGATACCGGTTTTTACTAGTAACATTCACAAAAATAAGACTTTTTTCTCTTTATAACAACAGAGGTAGACAGCTGAGTGTGAAATCTGGACTAAGGTCGTACAGAAAGGTTTACAGGTAACAGGGGAATTAACTGAGAAAGGATCAAAATGGACCATCTCATTATGTAATCTTTACTGTTGCTCAACGTACACACAAATTGGGATAATTTTAAGAAATGTGTATAGGACGAAGCTCTGAGACCCACGTTTTGAGGCTTTACAATAATGGCGCATAAAACTGTTTGCAGCACACGCTTGTACTTACGTGTTTCACTTTAATGTATTTGGATTTTGTGAAATCAGCCACAAACATCCTTACATAAGTCAAACCTCTATATTCAAAAATCTATCGTAGAAATGTTATAAAAATATCGTTCTGATACATTTTTCTTTCCAACAAACCACTTAAGCAACCTTAATAAATCGCATAGACGGTTATTCCAGGATTCTTGCTGTGTCACACTGAACATCTGTTTAACCAGCTCAGATTAGTTAGAAAATGAGCGAGTTTGAAAAGCAATTTTGCAAATAAAAAGGAAGGTATGACAAGCTTTGGCGGGATTTCCGCATCGCTTTCACCCTGAAGCTCTCTGTCCGCCCCTTATACTCTTCTCCCTTTCTCTCTCTCTGTCACTCTCTATCTATTTATCTGTCTATTTATCGGCCATCTGTCTGTCCGGCTCACACCCCCCCTCTCTCTCTGTCATTCCTTCTTCTTTCTTCCCCCTCCTCTCTCTCTCTCTGTCATTCCTTCCTCTTTCCTCCCCCTCCTCTCTCTCTTTCCTTTTCTCTCCCCCCCTTTCTGCATTATGTTAGCATATGTGTTTCTCTATTTTGTGAAATGAACTGTGAATATTCATACAGCAATGAAAGGTCTGAAAATTATATTTCTTAAGAGGAGAGCTGTGTTAGAAAAGGGTAATTGTGCTAAATCCTCTAAATTTACTTTTGGCCAAATATATGGTTTCAAACCTAATTCAACCTCACTCCCTCTCTTTCCCCATTTGTCACTTATAAAACACTCAACACTGAATCATATTGTGCTAACGATGAAGTCTCGCTAAACACAAGCGAATTTAGTTTGCACGCAAAGATTAACCAATGCTTTTGTCTCTACTGAAAAGAATATACGATTAGCGGTCATGGAAAACGGAGAAATGAGTAGAATGTCTTTATGTAGCTTGAGATTAACATAGATTTTATAACCTGTAAATTTCGTCCTTAGTTGGTCTTCCCGCCTTGAACTCTCTGTAAATTTATTTTATTCAGCTATGTTATAATTTCATTGCTGGTCAAGAGATACAATTCTGTAGTGAACAATAATATTGAGTAATTTTAAAATATGGAAGATGCTATCTAGCGATTTGTGTTGCTGTGCGCTTCCCGGTGTTCGAGTGATATATAAATGACTGTAAGTTCAATTGTTTTTCATGAAACCTTTTTTGCTTGGTGAATATCATCTGTCTTAGTTACACGAATAAGACTTATGTTACGAAGATTACTTCGTCAGAGTAATAAGATACAATGATATAATGTTATCGGTTACAGATGAATTTATGAAGCATTGTCATAGAAATTGCTGGTCGAGAGATGATTTATGAGATGAGTAGACTATTGTATTTGATGTGATTTTGCTAATTTCAGTAACAAATTATACTATGAATTTGCATTAATGTTTAGAAAATAATATTAGCGCAAGGTATAGATATCAGGTGGAATTATACTTGATTATTCTATTTACTTCATTATGATTACTTTGTTTTAATGATACTTTTATCAACTGCATAGGTTGTATGAAACCAATTAGCATATGAAAAAATACTCATCGTAGGTCTTCTTGATTCTGATAACAAAATTTGTACTGCATCGCTTTAATCAGTCTGCTTATCTGCTCCTCCGATTTTAATTTACCAACCGTCCTCTTCCTCAGGCTTGCCAGCCACGCTCTCGTCGCTCTTATTAAGTCCCTTCTCTTCCTGCCTTGTTCTATGAGTCTATCTTTTCCCTTTCCGTTTTCTCAGGCTTCGCTTACGTGTACGAGTTTCTTTCCGTTTCCTCGTTTCCTCCTCCTCCTCCTTCATCAAGCCCTTCTCACCCTCTCTCCAATAAGAGCTCAACATCCTCGTCCTCCACTTCCTTTCCCTCAGATATTTTCTTTGCAAACAAGGAATGTTCTTGTATCACCTCGCTTGCTTAACTGCTCGCTTGCGCCATGACGTCAATTAGTTGCTCAGTAATAGAGGGAACATGAATAATCTGCTGGGAGATACTGCCTCGCGAGCATCACTGCTTGTTAGTACGCGAGGACACTGACCGCGTTCACAGGCGGAATTCCCTTACACTTTCAGGAACAGAAAAATCATAAATGTCATCAGTTCTGGATCTGAACTCAAAGCATTTGTACAATCAGCGTATCGGAGACGCAATCAAAACCATATGCTGGAATCAGATCTTATAATTCCCAAATGAAGCTGTTCAGATCCGACCCGAATCCAGCGTATTTGCCCGTGATCCTCCACCTGATCTACCTACTTGTTTTTTTCCCGCGTCTCCCGGGGTGGAGCCGTGAGTAACCTAATCACCTATGGGAACGAATGGGCGGGGCGCAGGGGTTGGGGAATTACGATGAGAAGCCAAGGGCGGGAAGAGCGGGGATAAGGGTGGCAGACGGAGGGCAGTGTGAGCTAATCATTCTGTATTGCCTAATAGATTAGTAAGACAATTAAAAAATCCTCTTGTCCTTCTCTCAGCTATATTTTCTCACAAATTTGTGTGCGGAAGAGCTTCACAAGCCATTGATCGTGCGTCCATGAAGCCAAGGGAAGAGCTTCATCCCAGCTACTCGGAGAGAGGAAGAATCCGAAGATGAAGGGAAGCATTAGAAATAAAGCGGCAACTCCAGGAATGACTGTCTTTGGCTCCGCTCCCCTTCCAGGCGCTCAGTGTAATTCTGCGATTTGCATTAATAGCTCGCCATTCCTTTGTCCGCATGTCAGCATATGAAGTAAATATTGAAGCCATTGCAAATCTCTGCCAGTCTAAACCTAACAAAATTAACGAATACCATTGACAATTATTTGATACGAAATCATGAATAGATATAGATAAGGGAGCGAGGAAATGAAGAATGAAAATAAGAGGAAAGTAATATAAGAAGAATACCAGATTTGAACATACACTCAAAGACCATCTATCCATATCCAGTATATACATACATGCATACATACGTACATACATGCACACACACACACACACACACATATTACACACACACACACACACACACACACACACACACACACACACACACACACACACACACACACACACACACACACACACACATACACACACACGTATATATATATATATATATATATATATATATATATATGTATATATGTATACATATATATATGTATACATACATATATATATATATATATATATATATATATATATATATATATATATATATATAAACATATGTATATATATGTCATACACACACACAGACACACAAACACACAGACACATAGACACACACACACACAGACACACACACATACACACACACACACACACACACACACACACACACACACACACACACACACACACACACATATATATATATATATATATATATATATATATATATATATATATATATATATATATATATATGTGTGTGTGTGTGTGTGTGTGTGTGTGTGTGTGTGTGTGTGTGTGTGTGTGTTTGTGTGTGTGTGTGTGTGTATAAACATAAGAAAACTAAGATCATGAAGATTCAAAGATAACCGGCAATGAACGATGATGAACATGTTACAATCAATGGAGTGGTTGTGGAAAATGTGAAAGAGGTCACCTATCTTGGAGCTGTTTTTACTAACACATATGATGATTCACCGGAAATAAAAAGAAGAATTGCTATTGCCAAAAACGCCACAGTTGCTCTCAATAACATCTGGAAAGACCGAAGCATTACCTTACGGACAAAGCTGAGGTTATTGAACTCATTAGTTTTCCCAATTGCGTCATATTGTTCTGAGTGTTGGGTGCTGAAGAAGATAGACAAGAAAAAGTCAATAGTTTTGAACTGTGGTGTTACAGACGAGTACTGCGTATTAACTGGATAGAAAAGAAAAAGAATGATGAAGTGCTGAGAAAAATAAATTGTAAAGACCGGCTGTTGGACATCTTGAACAAAAGGAAACTAAAGTTTATTGGTCATGTGATGAGAAGTGAAAGTATTGAGAAAAACTTGCT
>NC_051411.1:17912179-17914679 GCF_015228065.2 Penaeus monodon
AATTTCAAAAAAATTTTTTTTGTTTTTTGGGGGTTTTCTGCATAGTACAGACGGAAGAGTTTTTTTTCCAATCAAATAAATAGATAAATAAATAAACACACACACACAATACACCAACACCCCACTAACACACAAAACACACACACACCACACCACTCAACACAAACACACACACACACACCCCACACACACAGACATACACACATACACAGACAACACTTATTATTATTTTATATAAAAATTTAAATATATTATATATATATATATATATATATATATATATATATAATATATGTATATATGTATATATGCATATATAATATATTATATATATATATATATATATATATTATATATATATATATATATATATATATATATATATATATATATATATTTTAAGGCCGCGGTGACCGAAGGTTAGAGCGTCGGATCAAGACTGTCACGACGGCAATCTGAATTCGAGGGTTCGAGTCACCGACCCCCCGCGTTTTTCCCTTGGGCAAGGAACTTCACCTTGATTGCCTACCTAGCCACTGGGTGGCCAAGCCAGCCCAAGTCAAAGTGCTGGTTCCAAGCCCGGATAAATAGAGAGATTGATTACCTAAAAAGTTATCACCGGCATTCTCCGTGGAAAGGAACTGGGGACTCTACCACGTACTCACTCCAAGAGCATCGCAACATGAAAACTACAATTAAGTATCATGCTGTGACCACGGCGGCTCAGACATGAACCTACCGTTAAAAGAAGATATATTATATAATATATATATATATATATATATATAATAATATATATATATAATATATAATATATAAAGAGAGAGAGAGAGAAGAGAGAGAGGAGGAGGAGGAGGAGAGAGGGATAGAGAGGCGAGGAGGAGAGAGAAGAGAGGGGAGAGGGAGAGTGGAGGAAGAGAGAGAGAGAGAGACATTTATATAGATATAGATACATGTGCTCACCTGTAAGTATAAATTTGGGAACGCTTGTATATGACACATTTTTAATCTCCGTCGAAAGCTGTCCAACAGCCCTTCACGGACTAAGCATAGCAATGTTAATATCAGTGCTGTTTACTCTTACTCTCGGGAGGAAATTAATCATAGGCACTTTTATTAGACTCGAACCGTCAAATTAGATTTACCTATAATTTACATCGACATGCTTAAAGTCGAATATTGAACATGTCGGAATTTTGCTTTTATTTATCACAAAACTATGAAGAGGATTCTTCTTCAAATATAATTATTTCAAAATTTACAAATAACCTCTTTAGGGACACATACACACAAAAAACAAAAATAGACATGGAAAAACTACACTGGTTACACGCACAACCACTCACGCAAAAATAGCACAAAACAAAACCAGTGAAAGCAGGAAAACCGTATATTTCTACCTCCCACGTGACACCCTCTTTGTCGGCTAAAAGCGTCCGAGGTGAGACAAGAAGCAGAAGCAGTGCCAATTGACGTGTCTTCCCGAGCAGCATCCTTTAATTCGTCTCAGCCTCAGACTCGGCGCGGGACTTCCCTTCTCGCCCCTTCAAAGAGCGGCGGTCGGCGACACTCATCACGACGTCTTCTTCTATGACCCCCTCTCCCCCCCCTCGCCATGAGCCTCCCCCTGCTTCAGGGAGACCCTCGGGGACATGAGCCACTTGTGTCACGGCGCTGGGAGAACACGGCGCCTGCCATGTCCGCCGCTAGATACGCGAAGTGAAGGCGGTGGACGAAGGGAGGGATGGAGGGAAAGACAAGGGGAGGGGAAGGAGAGAGAGAGAGAGAGAGAGAGAGAGAGAGAGAGAGAGAGAGAGAAGGAAAGAGAGGGGAGAGAGAGAGGGGGGAGAGGAGGGAAAGAGGGAGAGGAGAGAAAGAGAGAGAGAGAGAGGGAGAGAGAGAAAAGAGAGAGAGGAGAGGAGGAGAGAGAGAGAGAGAGAGAGAGAGAAGAGAGAGGAGAGAGAGGAATAGGAGAGAAAGAAGGGGGAGAGAGGAGAAAGAGAAAAGAGAGGAGAGAGGAGAGAGAGAGAGAGAGAGAGGAAAGAGGAGAGAGAGAGAGAAAAAGACAAAACAGAAGAAAGAGAGAGAGAGAGAGAGGAGGAGAGAGAGAGAGAGAGAGAGAGGAGAGAGGGAGAGAAAAGAGAGGGAGGGGGAGAGAGGGAAAAAGAGGGGAGAGGAGAGGAAAGGGAAAGGGGAAAGGGGGAGGAAGGGAAAAAAAGGGGGTGAGAGAAGGGAGGGGGGGGGGGAAAAAAAGGGGAGAGGAGGAAAGGAGAAAAAGGGGGGAAAAAAAGGAAAAGGGAGGGGGGAGAAGAGAGAAGAGAGAGGAGAGAAGGGGAGAAGAGAAAAAAGAGAGAGGAGAGAGGGAAGAGGAGAGGAAAGGGGAAGAGGAGGAGGAGGGAGAGAGAGAGGCGAGGGGGAGGAAAAGGAGAGAAGAGAAAAGAGGAGGGAGAGAGGAGAGAGAGAGGAAGGGGGAGGGGAAAAAAAGGGGGGAGAGAGAAGA
>NC_051411.1:17942179-17944679 GCF_015228065.2 Penaeus monodon
CGCCCTCTAATCTTCATGGATCTGGGGCGTGGGGGGCAGGGGGGGGCATTCGGGGGGCTGTACCTGATAGGCTCCCGGAGTGACCCGGGTCTGCAGGCGCCGTCAGGCGTCGCTTATGCCCCCATTCTGGGGCGACTGGTACCTGCGGCAAAGGGGGTGGTTGCTGGATCTAAGGGGGTCGGCAGGCAACGCCCGTCCAAACTGGGGCGGTTAATACCTTTTTTGACGAAAATCTTGGGGCCCCGGGCCCATGGGAATTTTGATGACGTCTTCCCCCAGATTTTAAGGTGACCGGTTTGCGCAGGGTTTTTTCGGGGCCGTTCGGTCCACTGCAATATATAGTCGGGGAACCCGATTACACTTTAAAGGGCCAGAGTAAGAGAAAAAGAAAGGCAACAGAGAAAAAGGGGGTTATCTACCACTAGCAGTTATTTTAAAAAGTTGCGGTTTTTTGTTGTTTTTTTTTTTATTTTTGTCTTTTTTTTTTTTTGTGTTTTTTTTCACAAAGATAAAGAAAAAAATGAAGAGGGAGAAATAGTAGCGGGCCGGGAAAAACCAGCGGGAATACCAACGTCTTGATAGATATGAGAGTAGATAAGGGGAAAGACAACGGCGATCCCCGAAGATCTATTTGAACCCCAGTCGTCCCACAGAGAAGAAATAGATGTAACTTTACATCATGTTTGAGCCACTCGTCACAACAGACCGGGTATGCGTGTGTGAGTGACAGCTAGCGTTAATGAGAGGGAAAGCGAGAGGACCCCACACAGAGAAGAATCACAAACACAAAAATTAGCGTTTACTATAACAAACTGAATAAATTAGCAATGCTAACTATTTAAAATTTTTTAACTACCACATTGAATTTAACATATAATGTATGCGACAGAATGTACGATGAATGAATGGGGAATGAAAAAAAAAATCTTTTTTTAAGCAAACTTTCGGGGTCAGAAATCTGAAAAGCCCGGGGACATGTCTAGCTTTGCACGTCAGACTTCAAAAAAACTTAATAAGGGGGGGTCCTATACCCAAATGCCGTATAGACTGAAGCGACCGAGCCCGGAAATAATAACCCTCTCCTTTTGCGACTGTAATGGGGGCTTGCAAAATTCCCCAAGGATAATAAATTTTCACGAATCCACAAACGCTTGGGGGGTACCCAAAACAGCAAGCGACTTTGGGAGGGAGAGAAAGGGTGATTAATAAGCGAATAAGATTTTAGCTTAAACCCCAGTCCTAATTTTAAATTTAAAGGGCCTAACGCGGGTACCCGATCAAAAGGTGCCGAACGATAATTCGGTTTATTATAGTACTTTTGAAAGCGGAGCCAGATCTTTTGGGTTTACGAAAACCCCCGGGGCAATATTTTGGGCAATTTGTGCACTATGATATGGGGGAAAATCCACGTAATCAAAAATCAATTTTTGAAATTATGTTACATGCTTCGCTCTAGGCCGATAGAACGGGTTTCCAAAAGGCAAAGTAACAATGCTATGGTTAATTCCCCAAAGGGGTCAACAAAAAAGAACCAAAATACAGGGGAAACCCCGCATCATCAGATCATCCCACGTCGCCACCGACCGGGAAAAGAAAAAATAGGTCAGGTCGGGGGTAGGGGGGAAAAATGAAATTATATTTGAGAAAGAAAAAATCACGAAATTTTTTAATTCTTAAGTAAGAACGATGTTAGATTTCATACCGATCACGCAGAAATGCGATTTGAGTGGAAGAATAGTGGAGAACGGGCCCTTTGCTGTCATTAGCACCTTTTTCCCCAAAAAAAAAAACCCGGTTAACAAGTATGGGGGAAAGGGAAGGGGAAAAAAAATAAGAAAAGGGGCCCAAACGTGTACTACGTGTTTTTTTTTTTTTTCGAATGCTTCTAGCGTCGAGCGGATTTTTTTTTGGGAGGGGTGTTCCCGGGTTTCTGCCAAAAAGGATGCAACGGCCCCCGCTGTCACAGATATAACGGCTATGCTACAACGACGCTACGACTTGTTAAAGGGGTTTTTCGGGGGCCCCGCGGAGGTCACGGTCAGCCCACCCCGGGGGGAGGGAGGGGTGACCTTAGCGGGTAGTAGTGGGTACGTATCTCCAGGCCTAGGTTTATTCTGGGGAAAATAGGACCTTCCCGTGGGGAGCGGTAGAGCAGTGCGGAAGAGGGGGGGGAGCGAGGTGAGGTCACGGCTCCGTCGCTACGATTGCTCCACGTGGAAACAGCCACCTGGTACCCGAAATAGAATTTTTCCAACCTGTAGAAATTTCCCCCTCTAAGTGGGTGTGTGTGTGGGTTTTGTGGGTGTGCGGCGGTGTGTGTGTGTGTGTGTGTGTGTGTGTGTGTGTGTGTGTGTGTGTGTGTGTGTGTTGTGGGGTTTTGTTTTTGTTGGGTGTGTGGTGTGACACACTACAAAAAAAACATATATATATATATAATAAATTATAATATATATATTAAAATATATTAAAATTTAAATTATAAACTATACAAACACAAACG
>NC_051411.1:17970311-17978195 GCF_015228065.2 Penaeus monodon
CATCTACATTGTTCAGAGTTTTAAGATACTATTGATAATTGCTAGTAAGTCCTTTTATAGTATAGGGGAACATGATCTTTTAGGAGGGCAGTACATGCAGCTGGTGTTATCATTCAAAGTTAGCTCCACTATCTTGTTGCCTTTGGAATTCTGTGCAATAGAGGGGTTCTTTTAGGTTCTTTAGGAAATGCTTTAAAACCAAATGTGGTATATATGTAAAAAATTCTTTCGTAAACAAAGTTTTGTTCTCACGTTCACAATCCTCGTTGTTTTAGGGTCACCGAGAATGCTTCTCCTAGTTTCATTCTGTAAAATGTCTAGACGAGCTAATTCTGATTCCTTGGACAATTCTCGGCGCAAGACATGGCAATGTATGACAGGTGAAAAAGTCCAGCGATACTGATATTGATAACATGGTCTTTGCTAAGAAGTCTCCTGAATGACTTAAGCTACTCCCAAGAGTCTTTTCATCATTGACAATCTCCCCGAGGTATTTGTATTGGTGACAAAGATCTAGCACAACGTCATTTATATGAAACTTTGGCAACGGGAACTATCTTTGGGTTAAGTGCCCTGTTTTTTTCAGTCCAGGTTATCGAGCCCTAACTAAAAGCACATCAAGAATTTTTTGCCTTCTCTCCTCCGATGGGGATTTAATACAATATCAAAGGTAGATTGAAGATCAAGAACACGGTGTGTTAGCTTGTTAAGTACTCTGCTTCGCAGAGTACTTAACAAGCTCCTCGTCCTGAGAGACTCCATAGAGTATGGAGGATAACATTGCATATATGCGATACATGAGTCTGTTCAGAATTATTTTCCCAAGTACTTTGCATAGACCGAGATCAAAGAAATTGGCCGATATTTGTCAGTAATGAGATGAGGTATAGGAAGGATTACACTTCTGGTCCAGGAGCTAGGGAAGATTCTTAGGGATAAGCTTAGTCAATACAGATGTAAAAGTTGGGACACTTTAAATAATCCCGTCCTCGGCAGGGTCGTTGTCTTGCTTTGTTGAAATGCATTACTCACTACCCACTCAGTTGTTTTGGTAAAGTCGGAGGGGTCATGAGCAGAACAGGCTATTGCGGTATTTAAATCTCTGTTTATTTTCGATTTGACGAGTTGATCTTTCATCCCTTGTGGAAGTGAGATTAACTGCTCTTGTGGGACGTGAAACTACAGCAATTTGATTATCAATACTTTGCAAGAGTTGTTTCTAGTGTTTCCTACGACTTTGTCTCTATTTCTCTGAAATCTTTGTTGGCTTCAAAATATCGTCATAGTCAAAACAATGAGCAAGCTCCTGAACTTATTTGTTTTCCCTGGCTAGAATTGAGACATCGATTCCCTTTGGTGTTTGGGGACTCTCTTTCTTGACGGTTTTCTTGAACAGACCCACACATTGTTATAGTCAGTTGTAGTCATCAATTGAGGCCCGTGATATCGCGTTTAGTTTAGTCCTTTATTTACCATCCTGGCTAACTGCACAGGTGTGGGTAAGCTGTAGTACATTTGATGCATGGTCATTATATAATGGTATTACATTTGAATTTTAGGTTTTAACATTACTATGATAAGTACTATAAGAGTTAAAGGAAAGGAACAATTATATAGTCCTTCATCTCCTCATCTGCCACGCCGGCGTACAGCTTGGGCGTGGAAAGGCATTGCTACATTTGATATGCGGTGATGCGATACTACATTCCAAATTTAGGATACAAGATAAGTATATCTCCTAAGACATCAGATGATATGAAATGATTACATAATTCTCCGTACCTCATGCTAGGTGGTATGAAAGGCTGTAACACATGGCACTCTGAGATATAATGTACAAGTGTTCGTTTATATTCTTCATTACACAGCTTACACTTAGTTTTATTTACTTTACAAACTGTATTGACCTGCCAATACAATCTATATCCACTGTCTTGTTCTTGTTTTATATAAACCATAGATGAATGAATCTTGTGTAAACCAGTCAAAGTGCTTTATGCTACAAATTTCAGGGTGTTGAGAATTAATCAAGTCAGTCAAGTCCTCTTTGAAGGACTTGACAAAACGTATATCATGGCCTCGTTCTTTTGCACGATTTATATATTTCTTGCACTTTTGTCTAGAGTGTTCAGAACCTGGAGAGCACTCTGTGAATCGCTAGCTCAATCATGAACCGTCCTACAATCCTGGTACTGCAAAATATTTTAGCATTCATATGCAATGGACAGAGTTTCAAGATGTTCATTTATTATTGCAAGTGCATACTGCTCTTTTTTGGGTGGCAGTCATATAATATACAATTAGGTCCGAGATTTTCCACGGTGGTACAGAAAGTCCATGTAGGGTCTAAGTTATGGGTATGTTCAGCTGAGGTAAGTGTTTATATGTTACTTGTACCCATGGATTTGAGTATGAATCGGCGTTGTCATTCAAAGTTAGCTCCTCTATTCTATGTTTTAGTTGTCTTTGAACTCTGTACACTGGAAGGGTTTTCTAGTTGATTTGACACTAAATGTGGTATTCATGATAATCTTTCGTAAACAAAAGGTAAATTAAGTTCTGTTCTCATATTCACAATCCTTGTTGTTCTCGGGGCACCAAGAATGATCCTCATGGCTTCATTTTGTACAATTTCTAAACTAGTCAACTTTGATTCGTTGAACAATACTAGGTACAATGCATGCTAATCTATGACTGGCGGTATGTATGGCAGTAAAAGTCTCGCAATATTGATATTGATACCATGGTCTTTGCCAACAAGTGTCAGTCGGTCCCATAGCCTTTTTTCAGGTTTCTAATGAATTCTGCATCACTGACAATCACCGCGAGGTATTTGTATTAGTGACGGAGATCTAACTCAATGTCACTTATATGAAACTTTGGCAGAGTGATTGTCTTGGAGATTATCAAGCCACACTCAGTAGCCCTTGCTGAAAGTTTATCTAGAATCTCTTGCATTCTCTCCTCGGATGAGGATTTAATGCAAATATCATCGGCAGAGCAAGTAAAGGAGTCATTGCCCTCAAGTGGTATATCACCTAGTAATCTATGCATTAGGATATTAAATAGCATGGGACTAAGTACGTCTCCCTGAGGTGTGCCGAGTTCAAATACTTTTGTATCTTAAGAGAACCTGAGCCGACCGATTCGATAGATACATGTAAATCCATGTTAACAGTTTTCCCTGAATACTAAAGGTAGCTAGTTGTTCAAGGGTAATTTCTCTGTTTGCAATAGCAAAGGCAGATTGAAGATCAAGAAATACGGTTTGCATGTCTAGATTTGAGTTTGTTTAGTACTCTGCAAAACAATGCTGGCTGCTACGTCCTGGGAGAAATCCGTACAGTCTGGAGGATAACTGAGCATTTATGCAATACGCAATTCTGTTCAGAATTATTCTCTCAAGTACTTTGCACAGGAGGTCAAGGAAATGGGCCTGCATTTGTCAGTATTGAGTTTAGGTATAGGAAAAATTGAGCTTTTAGTCTATTGGCTTGGGAGTATTTCTTGTGACTAGCTGAGTCTATACAGGTTTAAAAGTGGGTTGCCTGGTACCTGAGCAATGAGGAGAAAGACGCTGTAAGTCTTCGCCAGGGACGGTTGCCTTCCCTTTCAGAAGGGCAGTACTCAATTCCCACTCGGTTATCTCGGCAAAGTCGGAGGGGTCAGCAGCAGCTCAGGCTACTGCTATATCAAAATTTCTATCTATTTTCCACATGTTGAGTTGATCTTTTATCCCTTGTGGAAGTGAGTCCAACTGAGAATTCCCTGCCCACTGCTTTAGCAGCATTATAGCCTGTTCTTGTGGCCTGTGAAACTGCGGTGCTGTGTGAGCTTTACCTGTCAGCCTATTAATTTTTCTCCATACGTCATCTACATTAGTTTGTCTATTGATATTTTGCAAGAATTGTTACCAGTGTTTACTACGAATCTGAGTCTTTAATTCTCTGAATTCCTTGTTGGCTTTAAGAAACTGCAGAAGATTATCTATTGTCTTATAAGCTTAATAAAAATTCGCAAACTCTTGAACCCGTTTATGTTTCTTGGCCAGAATTGGGTCATCGATCCACCCCGGTGCATGGGAGGCCTGGGGCCTCTTTTTCTTTGAGAGTTTTCGTGAACAGACCATGTGTTAAAGTAGTCAGTGAAACTTTGATTAGATCCTGAGAGAAATTTTCAACAGTTATTTCGTGTTATACCAGTCATAGACCTGTGCCTTGAAGTGATGCTGAGCCTATGTAATTTAGGGGCTGAGTCGCTGTCTACAGTATAGTCTGTTCGGATTACAAAGTAGTCACTAACTAATCGAACCAGTGAAGTACAGACATTACCATGAACTAATTTTTGCCAAATACGTAATCTAACCTGCCACCTCCCAAATGAGTCTCTGCTTCTGTGTCATATGCTGTCAGTGATCTACTATTGATGAAATGCTTGAATTCTTCCCCATGACTATTACGTTGGTTGTCTCCTTGGTTGGTTGTGAAAACTGGGGAGAGAAGTAGCCAGAAATTCTGGCATATCTGGCATATACATTATACAGTGAAAAATACCCAGAGGCAGTCTGGATTTTTAAATGATGAAATTGAACATCAGTGTTCTCGGATTTTTAACTAATTTATGTGTGGCAGCGTTACCCTCACATATGTCAACAATCCAGTCATGGCTGTATAGCAAAAGGTTCTTGCACTCAAATAACATCAATATTATATATACGGATGTAAAATTCTAGATCATTCAGCCTAGGCTTAATACTACGCATATTCCATGATCTGAATTTGATTGTGCGTTTATCCATGTGCGAATAGTGTTTTATTAGGCAATCTGTACTTCATGCTGTTATATCCTCTAATATTATAAATTATAGATTCACATAAGAAACATGTAACTTTATGAATATGGATTTCATTACAGATGGTAGTAGTAAACTTAAAAGTACTTTTAACCATTTCAGACATTTGGTCTTAGCTTTGTTCCACTTCTGAGAACAATCCCCTCGGTTGCTGTACCAGATGCACCTGAGAGGCTGATTGCGTCACTGGACTCGATGTCACAGGAATCCTGATATTGTTCGTGGCTAATGTCAGCGCTGACACGCCCACTCTGGTTATCAGCACTGGCGGTCTGACATCGATTCTCCTCGTTCGTTCTTTTATCACTACTGGAACATTAGTATCAAGACAATGACAGTCAATTTTATTTTTTTCCATTTCCTGTCTCAGCGTCGCCATTTCATTAATTAAGTTATTGTTTTGTTCTTTCAGAGTTTTCATTTACTTTAGAAGTTCAAGCACATATACGTCGCCTTGGTCAGCTGGCGTGACGTCACTTCTGCCACATGGTCGTGCGGGGGATTCCCCTGCCAGATCTGCGGTCATCCCTGCCTGAGGGTGAGGGACGGTTGCCTCGACTGGCGCCTGGGGAAGGAGGGGGGCGTAATCTTCAGTTCAGAGAGTATGACAGCTTTGAGGCCCGAGATATCCTCTGTGAAGATCAGCATCATCTTGTTCATCTTCTCCTCCAGTTGTGCAACCGTGTCTCGTAGTTGGGTGGCCTCTGCACCCCCACTCGCCGGCAGCCGCGGGAAATCTCTGAGGCCGTTGACGTCACTCAGGGCACGGTCGGGCGCTTCCCCGGCACGCTTGCCGCGGGTTGGGTTGGGAGGGCCGCGCTGGTCACTCGCGGTCGGTGCTGGTACCACAGGGGGTGAGGTGGGGTGGGGGGCAGGGCAGAGAAGGCCGTGCACCCCTGTACCAGGCAGTCACACCTGTCATCCCACACCTGAAACATGACGGGACACAGACTGGTGCATCTGCAGTACTCTCTCCTGCAGCACTGCGAGGGCACTCCTTGGCAGTATGTTGTTCACCACATGCTGCGCAGCGTGCCTTGCCTTGCAATACTTAGCTACATGGCCACTTCCCATGCTGTTATAGCAGATCACAGGGGATGCCCTACACGGCGCACGTGGCTAGCGGCCATGTATTTTCCAAAAAAGTGGTATGTCCTGGGAGGTAGTTGCTCTCCTTTCCATATTATGCGGATGCCGTTTAGTGGCTTCCCATACTTGTGCACTCTCATGGCCTTGCGAACTCTGTCGAGTGCATACGCATTTTCAAGATCGAGAACCTTGTTGTAGTGTGTCATAAGGTATTCGTCATTTTTTTTCTTGTTTCTTTGGTTCATCACATAATTTGAAGGTAATACCTCCAATTGATCCTCTCTGCTGAGAGCGAGCGACATACACATATGGAGAGGAGAGAGTGTCTCCTCGCACAAGGTCGAGGGGGGGGGGTATCCCACAGAGCCGGAGGGTCGTTGCTGAAGTCTTGTAGCCATTTTATTTTTCGCGATTTCGTCGTGCCTTCAGGGAAGGCGAGGGGGATGTAATTCTTCTTTGGTGCCAGTCGTGTCTTCCCGGCATTGTTGGGCTTTCTTTTTTCTTAGCTTTCGACTTCACTAATGTGATGCCGTCACTTCCTCCTTCAGCGTCGCCCACCAGGGCGTCGGGATCACCTTCAGCGCATGTCCGTTGCATGGCAATGGATTCAGTAGGGCTATCCACTAAACTACAGACTGAAGCGCATTCTTCAGCCGCGGGAGGGGTGGGACAGTTATCCACCGAGTCCTCCCCCTCAGTGTTTACATTGCGGTTTCCCCCCATCTTGGGAGTGACCGCAGTGCCTGGCCCGCCCGGCTCGCCCGTGACAGGTTATATATAGCGTTCGGGCCAACGGGGCACTCAGCTCTACGACAGCAGTACTTGGCACTCGGTAGAGGAATTATTTAAAATTCCCTTACAAGCATAACTAGTATCACATCACTACTGTCATGTCACTGACTTGCGGGTTATATGAGCACCAAAAGTTCATGAACTCCTTGTACAACTTCCTCGTATATGACGCAAGAGATTCGCGTGTAAGGGAAGAGGACACCGGAGCACAGGCACCACGCGACCTCTCCCTATGAGGTCATGGTGTGTACTGACACGACTTCGGCAAATGAAACGTGGCTTCTGGATACCGTAGAGTTAACTACACATCATCGCTAACGATATTATATTTTTAAAAATATAGCATTTGAATTTGAACAATGAGCAGTATTTATTCATTCTCCAGATCATTTTGAACAACTGACTAAATGTATTAAACATTATCTATAAAAATTCGAGAACTCCCAAACTCTTCATCTGGCTGAAAAAGAAAATCATTGGATGCATACTTAAATGATTTTTTTTCTAAAACAACACATTTGAAACATTGTTTTTAGCTTAAAGAAGGTACATATTTCTATGAAAATGATAACCATGTCATAGTTGATTTGAAAACTTCAGCCATACTCATATAAACACACACACACACACACACACACACACACACACACACACACACACACACACACACACACACACACACACACACACACACACACACAAACATAATTGTGTGTGTGTGTTTAACGATTAAACACGATTTTTGTCCCAGGCCGCGAAGTCTTTGACAAATGGTGATGGAAATTATGGCTGTGCTAGCCTTAGCTTGGGGGCCAATTTGGTGACACAGGTCCACGTATGTGTGAAAGATCCAATCAACCTTACACAAAAGCATTCCACGTGCCAGAGAACCCAGAAAAAAAGTGTGGGTGCCCCTTGTTTCATAAACTTCTGGGAAAAGAGTTGTTTAAGATACGATCTTCGAAATCGATTGTATCAAAGAGCATTAAGGGGAGGGTTAATGAACAGCTGAAGTTTCTTATTCCCTGGAGAAAAATGTGAGTACCCTGGTTACATCTTTAATGGGGTACTTGATGTCATTACCATAATCTTTCTACTCTTGCCATTACTGATTTTATTGTTATCATCGGTATCATCATGGCCATTCTATT
>NC_051411.1:17978295-17980795 GCF_015228065.2 Penaeus monodon
CACCACACACACACACACACACCACAACAAACCCCCCACACCAACCACACACACACACCACCCCCCACACACAACACACACACCCCCCCACCCCCACACCACAAAAACACACCCCCACAAATATATATATATATTATAATAATATAGATATAGATATAGATAGATTGATAGATAGATAGTTTTTTGTGTATATATACATATGTATACAAACACCACACAACACACACACACACCACACACACACCACAACACACACACACACATTTTTTTTTCCAAAGCCTTCATTCCACTGCAGGCATAGCCCTCTCTCTGTTCATCACTGAGAGGTTATATGGCAGTGCCCCCCTTGCCTGATTTGGGTGCTCCTTCCTAATCAACCGCGGTTTGTGCCACGGCGGTGACTTCCTCTACGACACCTGCGTTTGACTACTCAAGGCGATATGGGCGTTTCGTCAGGCTCAAGCCAGAAATCAAAGCGCAGGCATTTTTACGACTGCCGCGGCGGGGAATTGAACTCGGGACCCCCGGTGTCCAGCGACCACGAGTGTGGGGTCCAGCGCTCTAACCCCCTGGACCATCGCGACAGTTTTATAATTATATATATATATATTTTATATATATCTATATTATTATATATATATATTTATATATATATATGCATATATATATATATATATTTTATAATGCATATCTATATGTATTTTGTGGGATATATATATAACAACATACATAAAAAAAAACATCAATATATATATATATATATATATATATATATAATATATATATATATTATATATATATATTATACATACATACACATATCTATATTTATGGTGTGGTGTGTCTGTAAACCCCACACACACAACATATAGATATGCATATATATTATATATATATATATATATATATATATATTAATATCTATATATATATATATATATATGATATATATAGTAAAAATATATGTATGTAATGTATGTTATGTATATATATATATTGAGAGAGAGATATGGGTTACACACACAACACACACACACAAAACACACACACACACACACACACACCACATTTTAATATATTATATATATATAATATATAATATATACATATAGATATGTGTATATATATATATATAATATTATATATATATATATATATATTTTTATATATATATATATTATTATATATAATATATATCTTTTTTCATATTAGATTTTATGTATACACACACACACACACATACACATACAACACACACGTACACAAACAACACACACGTACACAAACAACACACACACACACACACACACCACACACACCCCACACACACACACACACATATTCACCCCACAAAGTATGTGTGTGTGTGTTTCTGTATATAAACGTTTTTTTATATGTGTTATATAGTTAGACAGATAGATAGATATACATACATATACACGTATGATATATATACATATATATATATATATATATATATAATATATATTATATATATATATAATAATATATATATATATAATTTTTGTTTGTGTGTGTGTGTGTGTGTGTGTGTGTGTGTGTGTTGTGTGAAATACATATGTATTGTATATCTATATATTAATGTTATATGGTATATTATATATATATATATGTTAATGTATATAAATATTAGTGTATATATATAAAAGCCCAGACAGAGAGATAGATGCACACATTATACGTATATATATATTTTATTTTATATTTTATATATAATATATATATATATATATATATATATATATATATATATATATATATATTATGTTTGACTGCTGCGATAGTCTAGTGGTTAGAGCACTGGACTCCGACCCTCGTGGTCCTGAGTCTCGTGCTCGAGTCTCCGACTGTCGGCTCGAGCACGATATCACGACGAGAAAACGATATATCACCTTAAGAAGTCGAGCGCAGGCGTCGTAGGTGAAGTCGCCGCCGTGGCAAAAGTGTTAGCGCGCCGAAACCGCGGTTGATTAGGAAGGACATCCAATCAGGAAAGGGTGAGACTGCCAAATAACCTGTCAAATAATGATTTGAGAGAGGCCGATTTCCTGTAGCGGAATAAATAGGTGTTGAAAAAAGAAAATATATGTTTTATATATAAAATATTATATTATATATATATTATATATAATATAAAATATATATATATATACATATATATATATTAAAATATAAATAATATCAATATATATATATATATATATATAAATAAAATTTTCTAAAACTATAATTATATATAAAATATATATATTATATAAAATATATATATATTATATAATAATAATTATATATATATATGACTATATATATTTTAATAAAATTATATATATAATATATATAAAAAAAAACAAAAAAAACAAAAACACACAAAACACACACAAAACCCAATAAAAAACACATCAATATTTTAAAATATAATTATATATATATATATATATATATAATATAACACACGTACTGGGTATACATATATATATGT
>NC_051411.1:17987722-17992722 GCF_015228065.2 Penaeus monodon
AATTCTTGGTTTACTTTGAAGCTTAAAACAAATGTGTATAGTAAAAAATCTTTCGTAAAAAAGTTTTGTTCTCACGTTCACAATCCTCGTTGTTTTAGGGTCCGAGAATGCTTCTCTAGTTTCATCTGTAAAATGTCTAGACGAGCTAATTCTGATTCCTTGGACAATTCTCGGCGCAAGACATGGCAATGTATGACAGGTGAAAAAGTCCAGCGATACTGATATTGATAACATGGTCTTTGCTAAGAAGTCTCCTGAATGACTTAAGCTACTCCCAAGAGTCTTTTCATCATTGACAATCTCCCCGAGGTATTTGTATTGGTGACAAAGATCTAGCACAACGTCATTTATATGAAACTTTGGCAACGGGAACTATCTTTGGGTTAAGTGCCCTGTTTTTTTCAGTCCAGGTTATCGAGCCCTAACTAAAAGCACATCAAGAATTTTTTGCCTTCTCTCCTCCGATGGGGATTTAATACAATATCAAAGGTAGATTGAAGATCAAGAACACGGTGTGTTAGCTTGTTAAGTACTCTGCTTCGCAGAGTACTTAACAAGCTCCTCGTCCTGAGAGACTCCATAGAGTATGGAGGATAACATTGCATATATGCGATACATGAGTCTGTTCAGAATTATTTTCCAAGTACTTTGCATAGACCGAGATCAAAGAAATTGGCCGATATTTGTCAGTAATGAGATGAGGTATAGGAAGGATTACGCTTCTGGTCCAGGAGCTAGGGAAGATTCTTAGGGATAAGCTTAGTCAATACAGATGTAAAAGTTGGGACACTTTAAATAATCCCGTCCTCGGCAGGGTCGTTGTCTTGCTTTGTTGAAATGCATTACTCACTACCCACTCAGTTGTTTTGGTAAAGTCGGAGGGGTCATGAGCAGAACAGGCTATTGCGGTATTTAAATCTCTGTTTATTTTCGATTGACGAGTTGATCTTTCATCCCTTGTGGAAGTGAGATTAACTGCTCTTGTGGGACGTGAAACTACAGCAATTTGATTATCAATACTTTGCAAGAGTTGTTTCTAGTGTTTCCTACGACTTTGTCTCTATTTCTCTGAAATCTTTGTTGGCTTCAAAATATCGTCATAGTCAAAACAATGAGCAAGCTCCTGAACTTATTTGTTTTCCCTGGCTAGAATTGAGACATCGATTCCCTTTGGTGTTTGGGGACTCTCTTTCTTGACGGTTTTCTTGAACAGACCCACACATTGTTATAGTCAGTTGTAGTCATCAATTGAGGCCCGTGATATCGCGTTTAGTTTAGTCCTTTATTTACCATCCTGGCTAACTGCACAGGTGTGGGTAAGCTGTAGTACATTTGATGCATGGTCATTATATAATGGTATTACATTTGAATTTTAGGTTTAACATTACTATGATAAGTACTATAACAGTTAAAGGAAAGGAACAATTATATAGTCCTTCATCTCCTCATCTGCCACGCCGGCGTACAGCTTGGGCGTGGAAAGGCATTGCTACATTTGATATGCGGTGATGCGATACTACATTCCAAATTTAGGATACAAGATAAGTATATCTCCTAAGACATCAGATGATATGAAATGGTTACATAATTCTCCGTACCTCATGCTAGGTGGTATGAAAGGCTGTAACACATGGCACTCTGAGATATAATGTACAAGTGTTCGTTTATATTCTTCATTACACAGCTTACACTTAGTTTTATTTACTTTACAAACTGTATTGACCTGCCAATACAATCTATATCCACTGTCTTGTTCTTGTTTTATATAAACCATAGATGAATGAATCTTGTGTAAACCAGTCAAAGTGCTTTATGCTACAAATTTCAGGGTGTTGAGAATTAATCAAGTCAGTCAAGTCCTCTTTGAAGGACTTGACAAAACGTATATCATGGCCTCGTTCTTTTGCACGATTTATATATTTCTTGCACTTTTGTCTAGAGTGTTCAGAACCTGGAGAGCACTCTGTGAATCGCTAGCTCAATCATGAACCGTCCTACAATCCTGGTACTGCAAAATATTTTAGCATTCATATGCAATGGACAGAGTTTCAAGATGTTCATTTATTATTGCAAGTGCATACTGCTCTTTTTTGGGTGGCAGTCATATAATATACAATTAGGTCCGAGATTTTCCACGGTGGTACAGAAAGTCCATGTAGGGTCTAAGTTATGGGTATGTTCAGCTGAGGTAAGTGTTTATATGTTACTTGTACCCATGGATTTGAGTATGAATCGGCGTTGTCATTCAAAGTTAGCTCCTCTATTCTATGTTTAGTTGTCTTTGAACTCTGTACACTGGAGGGGTTTTCTAGTTGATTTGACACTAAATGTGGTATTCATGATATCTTTCGTAAACAAAAGGAAAATTTAAGTTCTGTTCTCATATTCACAATCCTTGTTGTTTCGGGGCACCAAGAATGATCTCATGGCTTCATTTTGTAAAATTTCTAAACTAGTCAACTTTGATTCGTTGAACAATACTAGGTACAATGCATGCTAATCTATGACTGGCGGTATGTATGGCAGTAAAAGTCTCGAAAATATTGATATTGATCCCATGGTCTTTGCCAACAAGTGTCAGTCGGTCCCATAGCCTTTTTTTCGGGTTTTCAATGAATTCTGCATCACTGACAATCACCGCGAGGTATTTGTATTAGGACGGAGATCTAACTCAATGTACTTATATAAAACTTGGCAGAGTGATTGTCTTGGAGATTATCAAGCCACACTCAGAGCCCTTGCTGAAAAGTTTATCTAGAATCTCTTGCTTTTCTCTCCTCGGATGAGGATTTAATGCAAATATCATCGGCAGAGCAAGTAAAGGAGTCATTGCCTCAAGTGGTATATACCTAGTAATCTATGCATTAGGATATTAAATAGCATGGGACTAAGTACGTCTCCCTGAGGTGTGCCGAGTTCAAATATTTTGTATCTTAAGAGAACCTGAGCCGACGATTCGATAGATACATGTAAATCATGTTAACAGTTTTCCCTGAATACTAAAGGTAGCTAGTTGTTCAAGGAAATTTTTCTCTGTTTGCAATAGCAAAGGCAGATTGAAGATCAAGAAATACGGTTTGCATGTCTAGATTTGAGTTTGTTTAGTACTCTGCAAAACAATGCTGGCTGCTACGTCCGGAGAAATCCGTACAGTCTGGAGGATAACTGAGCATTTATGCAATACGCAATTCTGTTCAGAATTATTCTCTCAAGTATTTGCACAGGAGGTCAAGGAAATGGGCCTGCATTTGTCAGTATTGAGTTTAGGTATAGGAAAAATTGAGCTTTTAGTCTATTGGTTTGGGGAGTTTTTTCTTGTGACTAGCTGAGTCTAACAGGTTTAAAGTGGGTGCCTGGTACCTGAGCAATGAGGAGAAAGACGCTGTAAGGTCTTCGCCAGGGACGGTTGCCTTCCCTTTCAGGAGGGCATTACTCAATTCCCACTCGGTTATTTCGGCAAAGTCGGGGGGGTCAGCAGCAGCTCAGGCTACTGCTATATAAAAATTTTCTATCTATTTTCCACATTTTGAGTTGATCTTTTCCCTTGTGGAAGTGAGTCCAACTGAGAATTCCCTGCCCACTGCTTTAGCAGCATTATAGCCGTTCTTGTGGCCTGTGAAACTGCGGTGCTGTGTGAGCTTTACCTGTCGCTATTAATTTTTCTCCATACTTTCATCTACATTAGTTTGTCTATTGATATTTTGCAAGAATTGTTACCAGTGTTTACTACGAATCTGAGTCTTTAATTCTCTGAATCCTTGTTGGCTTAAAAAAACTGCAGAAGATTATCTATTGTCTTATAAGCTTAATAAAAAATTCGCAAACTCTTGAACCCGTTTATGTTTCTTGGCCAGAATTGGGTCATCGATCCCCCCGGTGCATGGGAGGCCGGGGGCCTCTTTTTCTTGAGGAGTTTTCGTGAACAGACCATGTGTTAAAGTAGTCAGTGAAACTTTGATTAGATCCTGAGAGAAAATTTCAACAGTTATTTCGTGTTATCCCAGTCATAGACCTGTGCCTGAAGTGATGCGAGCCTATGTAATTTAGGGGCTGAGTCGCTGTCTACAGTATAGTCTGTTCGGATTACAAAGTAGTCACTAACTAATCGAACAGTGAAGTACAGACATTACCATGAACTAATTTTTTGCCAAATACGTAATCTAACTGCCACCTCAAATGAGTCTCTGCTTCTGTGTCATATGCTGTCAGGATTACTATGATGAAATGCTTGAATTTTTCCCCCATGACTATTACGTTGGTTGTCTCCTTGGTTTGGGTTGTGAAAACTGGGGAGAGAAGTAGCCAGAAATTCGGGCCCTATCTGGCATATATATATACAGTGAAAAATACCCAGAGGCAGTCGGATTTTAAATGATGAAATTGAACATCAGTGTTCTCGGATTTTTAACTAATTTATGTGTGCAGCGTTCCCCTCACATATGTCAACAATCCAGTCATGGCTGTATAGAAAAAGGGTTCTTGAAACTCAAATAACATCAATATTATATTTTACGGAGGTAAAATTCTAGATCATTCAGCCTTGGCTTAATACTACGCATATTCCATGATCTAAAATTTGATTGTGCGTTTATCCATGTGCGAATAGTGTTTTATTAGGCAATCTGTACTTCATGCTGTTATATCCTCTAATATTATAAATTATAGATTCACATAAGAAACATGTAACTTTATGAATATGGATTTCATTACAGATGGTAGTAGTAAACTTAAAAGTACTTTTAACCATTTCAGACTTTTGGTCTTACTTTGTTCCACTTCTGAGAACAGTCCTTTGTTTGCTGTACCAGATGCACCTAGGGGGCTGGTTGCATCACAGGGTTCGATGTCACAGGAATCCTGATATTGTTCGTGGCTAATGTCAGCGCTGACACGCCCACTCTGGTTATCAGCACTGGCGGTCTGACACGATTCTCCTCGTTCGTTCTTTATCACTACTGGAACATTAGTATCAAGACAATGACAGTCAATTTTATTTTTTT
>NC_051411.1:17998384-18007651 GCF_015228065.2 Penaeus monodon
CCTCTCCCACCTTCGTCCCCTTACGGAGAGAGGCAGTCAACGTGCCACCTAATTGGCACTTTAGCTTTGTACACTGACAGCGGGGAGCCTCGCCACGGTAGGAGGAAGGTAGGGAAGGTCAGAAGGGAGAGGCGGGAGGAAGAGAGGAAATTATAGAGAAGAAAGGAGGAACTGCAGCAGAGAAGTGGCCGTGCAGACAATAACTGGATATCACTGAAATGGCAAGATGGCAATATTACTCTCAAGTAATGGGAATAATCCAAATAACTATAACAAGACGGCTATAAATAAAACTATGCTGGCGGTGACCTTCGACCTCTATAGATTAGTGATAAAGACCCCAGTCAAGGTCTTATGGTAGAGTAATTGTGAGCGAAGATTTGTCGTTTTACAGTGACCGTAGAAAATCCATAGAGGAAGATATGTCTTGAAGATTTTTTTTTCTTAAACCCGACTTCACTTTATATTAGTGAATTAATCGCAGTTATGATTGTTTGTCTATCAACATCGATATTAGCAGCAAAATTTCTTATTCCTTTTTGCTCTGTTCCTTTTCTATCATCATCATCACTATTACCATTAGTATCGTCATCACCTATAAATTTTTAATAAGGTGGTGCCACTTTTAATAGAATGGCCATGATGATACCGATGATAACAATAAAATCAGTAATGGCAAGAGTAGAAAGATTATGGTAATGACATCAAGTACCCCATTAAAGATGTAACCAGGGTACTCACATTTTTCACCAGGGAATAAGAAACTTCAGCTGTTCATTAACCCTCCCCTTAATGCTCTTTGATACAATCGATTTCGAAGATCGTATCTTAAACAACTCTTTTCCCAGAAGTTTATGAAACAAGGGGCACCCACACTTTTTTTCTGGGTTCTCTGGCACGTGGAATGCTTTTGTGTAAGGTTGATTGGATCTTTCACACATACGTGGACCTGTGTCACCAAATTGGCCCCCAAGCTAAGGCTAGCACAGCCATAATTTCCATCACCATTTGTCAAAGACTTCGCGGCCTGGGACAAAAATCGTGTTTAATCGTTAAACACACACACACACAATTATTGTGTTTGTGTGTGTGTGTGTGTGTGTGTGTGTGTGTGTGTGTGTGTGTGTGTGTGTGTGTGTGTGTGTGTGTGTGTGTGTGTTTATATGAGTATGGCTGAAGTTTTCAAATCAACTATGACATGGTTATCATTTTCATAGAAATATGTACCTTCTTTAAGCTAAAAACAATGTTTCAAATGTGTTGTTTTAGAAAAAAAAACATTTTATTATGCATCCAATGATTTTCTTTTTCAGCCAGATGAAGAGTTTGGGAGTTCTCGAATTTTTATAGATAATGTTTAATACATTTAGTCAGTTGTTCAAAATGATCTGGAGAATGAATAAATACTGCTCATTGTTCAAATTCAAATGCTACATTTTTAAAAAATATAATATCGTTAGCGATGATGTGTAGTTAACTCTACGATGTTCCAGAAGCCACGTTTCACTTGCCGAAGTCGTGTCAGTACATACCGTGACCTCATAGGGAGAGGTCGCGTGGTGCCTGTGCTCCGGTGTCCTCTTCCCTTACACGCGAATCTCTTGCGTCATATACGAGGAAGTTGTACAAGGAGTTCATGAACTTTTGGTGCCCATATAACCCCGCAGTCAGTGACAAGACAGTAGTGACGTGATGCTATTTATGCTTGTAAGGGAATTTTGAATAATTTCTCTACCGAGTGCAAGTACTGCTGTCGTAGAGCTGAGTGCCCCGTTGGCCCGAACGCTATATAAAACCCTGTCACGGGCGAGCCGGGCGGGCCAGGCACTGCGGTCACTCCCAAGATGGGGGGAAACCGCAATGTAAACACTGAGGGGGAGGACTCGGTGGATAACTGTCCCACCCCTCCGGGGCTGAAGAATGCGCTTCAGTCTGTAGTTTAGTGGATAGCCCTACTGAATCCATTGCCATGCAACGGACATGCGCTGAAGGTGACCCCGACGCCCTGGTGGGCGACGCTGAAGGAGGAAGTGACGGCATCACTTTAGTGAAGTCGAAAGCTAAGAAAAAGAAAGCCCAACAATGCCGGGAAGACACGACTGGCCCCAAAAGAAGAATTACATCCCCCTCGCCTTCCCTGAAGGCACGACGAAATCGCGAAAAATAAAATGGCTACAAGACTTCAGCAACGACCCTCCGGCTCTGTGGGATACCCCCCCCCCTCGACCTTGTGCGAGGAGACACTCTCTCCTCTCCATATGTGTATGTCGCTCGCTCTCAGCAGAGAGGATCAATTGGAGGTATTACCTTCAAATTATGTGATGAACCAAAGAAACAAGAAAAAAAATGACGAATACCTTATGACACACTACAACAAGGTTCTCGATCTTGAAAATGCGTATGCACTCGACAGAGTTCGCAAGGCCATGAGAGTGCACAAGTATGGGAAGCCACTAAACGGCATCCGCATAATATGGAAAGGAGAGCAACTACCTCCCAGGACATACCACTTTTTTGGAAAATACATGGCCGCTAGCCACGTGCGCCGTGTAGGGCATCCCCTGTGATCTGCTATAACAGCATGGGAAGTGGCCATGTAGCTAAGTATTGCAAGGGCAAGGCACGCTGCGCAGCATGTGGTGAACAACATACTGCCAAGGAGTGCCCTCGCAGTGCTGCAGGAGAGAGTACTGCAGATGCACCAGTCTGTGTCCCGTCATGTTTCAGGTGTGGGATGACAGGTGTGACTGCCTGGTACAGGGGTGCACGGCCTTCTCTGCCCTGCCCCCCACCCCACCTCACCCCCTGTGGTACCAGCACCGACCGCGAGTGACCAGCGCGGCCCTCCCAACCCAACCCGCGGCAAGCGTGCCGGGGAAGCGCCCGACCGTGCCCTGAGTGACGTCAACGGCCTCAGAGATTTCCCGCGGCTGCCGGCGAGTGGGGGTGCAGAGGCCACCCAACTACGAGACACGGTTGCACAACTGGAGGAGAAGATGAACAAGATGATGCTGATCTTCACAGAGGATATCTCGGGCCTCAAAGCTGTCATACTCTCTGAATGAAGATTACGCCCCCCCTTCCCCAGGCGCCAGTCGAGGCAACCGTCCCTCACCCTCAGGCAGGGATGACCGCAGATCTGGCAGGGGAATCCCCCGCACGACCATGTGGCAGAAGTGACGTCACGCCAGCTGACCAAGGCGACGTATATGTGCTTGAACTTCTAAAGTAAATGAAAACTCTGAAAGAACAAAACAATAACTTAATTAATGAAATGGCGACGCTGAGACAGGAAATGGAAAAAAATAAAATTGACTGTCATTGTCTTGATACTAATGTTCCATAGTGATAAAAGAACGAACGAGGAGAATCGATGTCAGACCACCAGTGCTGATAACCAGAGTGGGCGTGTCAGCGCTGACATTAGCCACGAACAATATCAGGATTCCTGTGACATCGAGTCCAGTGACGCAATCAGCCTCTCAGGTGCATCTGGTACAGCAACCGAGGGGACTGTTCTCAGAAGTGGAACAAAGGTAAGACCAAAAGTCTGAAATGGTTAAAAGTACTTTTAAGTTTACTACTACCATCTGTAATGAAATCCATATTCATAAAGTTATATGTTTCTATGTGAATCTATAATTTATAATATTAGAGGATATAACAGCATGAAGTACAGATTGCCTAATAAACACTATTCGCACATGGATAAACGCACAATCAAATTCAGATCATGGAATATGCGTAGTATTAAGCCTAGGCTGAATGATCTAGAATTTTCATCCGTATATATAATATTGATGTTATTTGAGTGCAAGAACCTTTTGCTATACAGCCATGACTGGATTGTTGACATATGTGAGGGTAACGCTGCCACACATAAATTAGTTAAAAATCCGAGAACACTGATGTTCAATTTCATCATTTAAAAATCCAGACTGCCTCTGGGTATTTTTCACTGTATAATTATATGCCAGATATGCCAGAATTTCTGGCTACTTCTCTCCCCAGTTTTCACACCAACCAAGGAGACAACCAACGTAATAGTCATGGGGAAGAATTCAAGCATTTCATCAATAGTAGATCACTGACAGCATATGACACAGAAGCAGAGACTCATTTGGGAGGTGGCAGGTTAGATTACGTATTTGGCAAAAATTAGTTCATGGTAATGTCTGTACTTCACTGGTTCGATTAGTTAGTGACTACTTTGTAATCCGAACAGACTATACTGTAGACAGCGACTCAGCCCCTAAATTACATAGGCTCAGCATCACTTCAAGGCACAGGTCTATGACTGGTATAACACGAAATAACTGTTGAAAATTTCTCTCAGGATCTAATCAAAGTTTCACTGACTACTTTAACACATGGTCTGTTCACGAAAACTCTCAAAGAAAAAGAGGCCCCAGGCCTCCCATGCACAGAGGTGGATCAATGACTCTATTCTGGCCAAGAAACATAAACGGGTTCAAGAGTTTGCGAATTTTATTAAGCTTATAAGACAATAGATAATCTTCTGCAGTTTCTTAAACCCAACAAGGAATTCAGAAAATTTAAAGACTCAGATTCGTAGTAAACACTGGTAACAATTCTTGCAAAATATCAATAGACAAACTAATGTAGATGACGTATGGAGAAAAATTAATAGGCTGACAGGTAAAGCTCACACAGCACCGCAGTTTCACAGGCCACAAGAACAGGCTATAATGCTGCTAAAGCAGTGGGCAGGGAATTCTCAGTTGGACTCACTTCCACAAGGGATAAAAGATCAACTCAACATGTGGAAAATAGATAGAAATTTTGATATAGCAGTAGCCTGAGCTGCTGCTGACCCCTCCGACTTTGCCGAGATAACCGAGTGGGAATTGAGTACTGCCCTTCTGAAAGGGAAGGCAACCGTCCCTGGCGAAGACCTTACAGCGTCTTTCTCCTCATTGCTCAGGTACCAGCAACCCACTTTTAAACCTGTATAGTCTCAGCTAGTCACAGAAATACTCCCAAGCCATAGACTAAAAGCTCAATTTTTCCTATACCTAAACTCAATACTGACAAATGCAGGCCCATTTCCTTGACCTCCTGTGCAAAGTACTTGAGAGAATAATTCTGAACAGAATTGCGTATTGCATAAATGCTCAGTTATCCTCCAGACTGTACGGATTTCCCCCAGGACGTAGCAGCCAGCATTGTTTTGCAGAGTACTAAACAAACCAAATCTAGACATGCAAACCGTATTTCTTGATCTTCAATCTGCCTTTGCTATTGCAAACAGAGAAATTACCCTTGAACAACTAGCTACCTTTAGTATTCAGGGAAAACTGTTAACATGGATTTACATGTATCTATCGAATCGGTCGGCTCAGGTTCTCTTAAGATACAAAAGTATTTGAACTCGGCACACCTCAGGGAGACGTACTTAGTCCCATGCTATTTAATATCCTAATGCATAGATTACTAGGTGATATACCACATTGAGGGCAATGACTCCTTTACTTGCTCTGCCGATGATATTTGCATTAAATCCTCATCCGAGGAGAGAATGCAAGAGATTCTTGATACACTTTCAGCAAGGGCTTCTGAGTGTGGGTTGATAATCTCAAGACAATCACTCTGCCAAAGTTTCATATAAGTGACATTGAGTTAGATCTCCGTCACTAATACAAATACCTCGCGGTGATTGTCAGTGATGCAGAATTCATTAGAAACCTGAAAAAAGGCTATGGGACCGACTGACACTTGTTGGCAAAGACCATGGTATCAATATCAATATTGCGAGACTTTTACTGCCATACATACCCCCAGTCATAGATTAGCATGCATTGTACCTAGTATGTTCAACGAATCAAAGTTGACTAGTTTAGAAATTGTACAAAATGAAGCCATGAGGATCATTCTTGGTGCCCCGAGAACAACCAAGGATTGTGAATATGAGAACAGAACTTAATTTACCTTTTGTTTACGAAAGATTATCATGAATACCACATTTAGTGTCAAATCAACTAGAAAACCCTTCCAGTGTACAGAGTTCAAAGACAACTAAAACATAGAATAGAGGAGCTAACTTTGAATGACAACGCGATTCATACTCAAATCCATGGGGTACAAGGTAACATTAAACACTTACCTCAGCTGAAAATACCCCTAACTTAGACCCTACTGGACTTTCTGTACCACCGTGGAAAATCTCGGACCTAATTGTATATTATATGACTGCCACCCAAAAAAGAGCAGTATGCACTTGCAATAAAAATGAACATCTTGAAACTCTGTCCATTGCATATGAATGCTAAAATATTTTGCAGTACCAGGATTGTAGGACGGTTCATGATTGAGCTAGCGATTCACAGAGTGCTCTCCAGGTTCTGAACACTCTAGACAAAAGTATAAATATATATATATATAAATCGTGCAAAAGAACGAGGCCATGATATACGTTTTGTCAAGTCCTTCAAAGAGGACTTGACTGACTTGATTAATTCTCAACACCTGAAATTGTAGCATAAAGCACTTTGACTGGTTTACACAAGATTCATTCATCTATGGTTTATATAAAAAACAAGGGAACAAGACAGTGGATATAGATTGTATTGGCAGGTCAATACAGTTTGTAAAGTAAATAAAACTAAGGGGTAAGCTGTGTAATGAAGGATATAAACGAACACTTGTACATTATATCTCAGAGTGCCATGTGTTACAGCCTTTCATACCACCTAGCATGAGGTACGGAGAATTATGTAACCATTTCATATCATCTGATGTCTTAGGAGATATACTTATCTTGTATCCTAAATTTGGAATGTAGTATCGCATCACCGCATATCAAATGTAGCAATGCCTTTCCACGCCCAAGCTGTACGCCGGCGTGGCAGATGAGGAGATGAAGGACTATATAATTGTTCCTTTCCTTTAACTTTATAGTACTTATCATAGTAATGTTAAAACCTAAAATTCAAATGTAATACCATTATATAATGACCATGCATCAAATGTACTACAGCTTACCCACACCTGTGCAGTTAGCCAGGATGGTAAATAAAGGACTAAACTAAACGCGATATCACGGGCCTCAATTGATGACTACAACTGACTATAACAATGTTGGGTCTGTTCAAGAAAACCGTCAAGAAAGAGAGTCCCCAAAACACCAAAGGGAATCGATGTCTCAATTCTAGCCAGGGAAACAAATAAGTTCAGGAGCTTGCTCATTGTTTTGACTATGACGATATTTTGAAGCCAACAAAGATTTCAGAGAAATAGAGACAAAGTCGTAGGAAACACTAGAAACAACTCTTGCAAAGTATTGATAATCAAATTGCTGTAGTTTCACGTCCCACAAGAGCAGTTAATCTCACTTCCACAAGGGATGAAAGATCAACTCGTCAAATCGAAAATAAACAGAGATTTAAATACCGCAATAGCCTGTTCTGCTCATGACCCCTCCGACTTTACCAAAACAACTGAGTGGGTAGTGAGTAATGCATTTCAACAAAGCAAGACAACGACCCTGCCGAGGACGGGATTATTTAAAGTGTCCCAACTTTTACATCTGTATTGACTAAGCTTATCCCTAAGAATCTTCCCTAGCTCCTGGACCAGAAGCGTAATCCTTCCTATACCTCATCTCATTACTGACAAATATCGGCCAATTTCTTTGATCTCGGTCTACGCAAAGTACTTGAGAAAATAATTCTGAACAGACTCATGTATCGCATATATGCAATGTTATCCTCCATACTCTATGGATTCTCTCAGGACGAGGAGCTTGTTAAGTACTCTGCTTCGCAGAGTACTTAACAAGCTAACACACCGTATGCAACTTGTATTTCTTGATCTTCAATCTACCTTTGATATTGTATTAAATCCCCATCGGAGGAGAGAAGGCAAAAAATTCTTGATGTGCTTTTAGTTAGGGCTCGATAACCTGGACTGAAAAAAACAGGGCACTTAACCCAAAGATAGTTCCCGTTGCCAAAGTTTCATATAAATGACGTTGTGCTAGATCTTTGTCACCCAAAACAAATACCTCGGGGAGATTGTCAATGATGAAAAGACTCTGGGAGTAGCTTAAGTCATTCAGGAGACTTCTTAGCAAAGACCATGTTATCAATATCAGTATCGCTGGACTTTTTCACCTGTCATACATTGCCATGTCTTGCGCCGAGAATTGTCCAAGGAATCAGAATTAGCTCGTCTAGACATTTTACAGAATGAAACTAGGAGAAGCATTCTCGGTGACCCTAAAACAACGAGGATTGTGAACGTGAGAACAAAACTTACATTCTGTTTACGAAAGAATTTTTTACATATATACCACATTTGGGTTTTTAAAACATTTCCCAAAGAACCTAAAAGAACCCCTCTATTGCACAGAATTCCAAAGGCAACAAGATAGTGGAGCTAACTTTGAATGATAACACCAGCTGCATGTACTGCCCTCCTAAAAGATCATGTTCCCCTATACTATAAAAGGACTTACTAGCAATTGTCAATAGTATCTTAAAACTCTGAACAATGTAGATGAATGCTACACTGACGGATCCTTGTCATCTGGGGAAATGAACAAGATTTTGTGTATACAAAATGCAGGAGGGATCGTGAATGTGCTAACGTTACATAAACTGAATTGGCGGGACTACTCACAGCCGCTGAATTGCTATTGAATTCAAGGCTCAGGAATCCTTTATGAGGCTCACAAAATATTCCGAACACTCCACATAGAGGTGCAGGAAATATTGCAAATGACGCCTTAATAAACGTATTATCTGGCAAAGAACGAGGCCATGATATATATTTTCAGCAGACAGTATCGCATTCTGGAATCCCTAGACCTTATCGCTTTGCAAGACTAGCCTGTGATAAGCAAAGTGTGGATATAGATCTTAGAGTATCTCTTTATAGGATTTTACACATCATTAGATCCTCCTTCAAAAAAGGACTTTACTGAGTTATTTAATTCTCAACAATGTGATGAAGACACAGAGTGTAAATATGCACGATGAATATAAGCGAATATTGTGTTTTGTGGTGTGTGTGTCTGTGTGTGTTGTGTGGTGTGTGGTGTGTTGTGTGTGTGTGTGTGTGTGTGTGTGTGTGTTGTTGTGTTGTATAATATATAAAATATATATATATATAATATATATATATATAATATATATATATTTTAATGTATGTATATATATACATATATATATATAGTTTTTTATATTCTTACATTTTTTCTCCTTTGTAAAATTAGTACATTTCCTTTTTTAAAAATCTCTTTTTTTT
>NC_051411.1:18007751-18010251 GCF_015228065.2 Penaeus monodon
GTTGCTGCAGCCTACATGCCTCAAAAGGCATTTGGCTCGGTACATGAGAATCGCTATGGGAATCTAATAAGGGGAATTCCGACATGATTATTGGCCTAATAGCAAGCCTATATACTGGTACAGTAAGTACTGTAAAGTGTGGTGGGGGCCTGTCAAGGTCTCAGACCTTGACTTAGCCGATGATGTTGCTATCCTATCTGAGTCCCTGGAATCACAGGTGGCAGATCTTGATGCATTTAGCAATGAGGTGAAACCCTTGGGCCTAGAGGTCTCCTGAGCCAAGACCAAGATTCAAGACTTTAGGGGCCTGTTAGGGGAACCCGTTTAGTTGATCCATGCTTGCAGTTGAGAACGTTGAAGTCACAGAGTGGTTTGCATACCTTAGTAGCGTAGTCCATGTCTCTGGGCTGTTAGACCAAGAAGTCAGTAGACAGATTGGTCTGGCAGCAGGAGCCATGAATTCGATCAACAAGAGCGTTTAGAGAAGTCGGTACTTATGCAGAAGGATCAAATTACATGTCTTCAAAGCCTTGATACTGCCAGTTTTGCTCTATGTCAGTGAAACCTGGATGCTATCTAGTGCCTTGGAATCTCGATTTGTTGCCTTTTGTGAGACTGGCATGGTCCTGTTATTTGCATAATTCGCCAACTCAGGCTATATGGGCACCTAGCTCGTTTCCCTGTGGATGACCTGCCCATCAGGTTGTCTCTTTGCGAGACAGTCCTGGGTGGAAGAGGCCCGTGGGACGACGTAAGAGGTCATAACTTGGTCAGCTTGGCCAGACCTGTCATGAGGAGTTAGAGATGGGCCGAGGGCCTGTCTGAAGACTCGCCATGTATGTATGTATATGTATATATGTTTTTATACATACATTTACATAATACTTATATATACATATGCATATATATATACTTGTATATATTTTTATATATTTATATATATATATATATATATATATATATATGTATATATATGTATATATAATATATGTATATATATGTATATATATGTATTGTATATATATATAGATAAATATATATATATATATATATATATATATATATATATATATATATATATATGCACATATACATTCATATTTGCATGCACACACACACACACACACACACACACGCACACGCACACACAGCACACACACACACACACACACACACACACACACCACACACACACATATTTAACTATAATATATATATATATATAGATATATATATATAATATATATATATATATATCTGCACATATACATATATATTTGCTACCTTATATCCTAGAGATCCGTCGCCATGTCACCCGTAAGATCCAAGGGGGGGGGGGGGACACATACGCACGTTCGTCTTAACACTCCGTTTATTGGTGAAGATCCTCCCCCTTACACAGGCGAGGGAAACAAAGGAATGCAAAGTTTCATAAAAACAAATATTTACAATACAATTTGTCTGGAAGGCAATATTAAAACACATTACAAAAGTAGTGAAAAGTAAAACTTAATTATAAAAATCACAAATAATAAAAACTGAAAAGATAAAACGAAGTAAAGGATAATTATGGCAGAAGATACACGAATAAAACTCGTAGCCAGTCCTCAAGATCATAAAAGTAATAAAAAAATATCACAAAACATAAGTTAGGTATAAAATCAATGCTCAATAGCTAAAAAGGGGGAAATGTACAAAAAATATTGTATTATATGACTCAAAAAACAAAACAAACTAGAAGCAAACAAAGCTTCGACGGCATACCAAATAACGAAACCATAAAATAAGCAAGTAAGACAAAATACATTATAAATACAGCCCAAGCTAAAATCATGCTTAGCAAATAGATTTTAAAAATATAAATAAATAAATAAAAGCGGCATTCTGTTAAAAAATAATAACTTTTAAAAGGCCTGACAAAATAAAAAAATAAATAGAAAAGCTTAATCATTGCAAAAAATAAAACAATTACTTTGAAATGGAACAATAATATGAATAAATGTCAGTCTAATGATCAGAGGGAACATCTAAAAGATCAAGGCAGCCGATCCCTATGTCGTATGCCTGCCAGGATCTCATACTTTCCCGTGGCCAGGATTGGGGCAGGGTAAGTAGGGTTAAGGAAGGGATAGACTGAGGTAAAAGGAACAGGAACAAGCTTAGGGTAAGGTTAAAAGGAGTGGAAGAAGGAGTGAAAAAAAAAACAAAAAAACATCACTATCATAGGCAATGAGCCTTAGGTCTAGGCAGTTTTGAGAGGAAATCTTGGAGCACAAGGCAAAGATATAGAATAGGAAAGTAACTAGAGAGAGGAAAAGGTATAAGAAGACGGTATAGAAGAGGAATATAGGAGAAAAGAACAAGTGAGTAAAATAAGAAAAGAACATATGCTAGTCTAGGCTAGGAAGGAGAAATAAACCCACAAACAGCTGAAAGAAGATTTGTAAGAGGGAAAGGAAGAGACACACAAGCTAGGAGAGAGAAAGGAAGAGACACAGGA
>NC_051411.1:18022751-18025423 GCF_015228065.2 Penaeus monodon
TATTAGCCGAGTTGTTGTTTGCTCCGGGTCAACACGTGGCCGACCCACGAGCGCCGCTTCCGCCTCATTCCGTGTCTCGCCCTGACATTTCACCTGTGGCTTAACTTCCCGCCTTCAGAATGATCGGCTAATAAAATAACTTTTTATTGGTTTCACACCTTGGACATGAGGTTTTATTTTGGCTGTCGAAAGGAATGCGTTGGAGGATGCTGGAAAGGCGAATCAGGATCCCTATTCTTATGCTAATGATGTTTGCCGAATGTGAATCTTACGTTATTAACACACTGAAGCCATGAACGCAAGGGAGGGAATGCCGTTCACAGCAAAACTTATGGCATCCATGTACCTCGAAAGGAGAATCATGTCTCCAGTAATAATCAAACAAAAAATAGTAAAGCATTTACGAAACTCCTTAACAGAAATCGTAACAGTATGAGTGAACTAAGAATGGCATCATAATAATAAAGATAGGAATTGAAAATAAAGATAATAATGATGATGATAATAATATGAGAATAGCAATAATAACAGTAACAAAATAATATGATAACGAAAATTATTATAAAATAAAAATATAATATGATGGCAATGATCTTGATAACAACTATAGTGTTTTTACTGATACTATTATTAATTCATCTACTACCAAAAATATTACCATTACTACAGTTAAAACTACTGTTAATAATAGCAATGATGATAGTAATGATATTGATGATAATCATAATAATGATAACAAAGGAAATAATGATACTAATGCTGATAATAGTAGATATATAACAGTAATAGTCACGACCACCATCATCATAAAAAATAATAACGATAATAATGATAATAATAATGATGATGATGATAACAACAACGACAACGACAACAACAACAACAACATCAACAACAACAACAATGATAATAGTAATAATAACAATGATACTGAGGATAATAATAATAATGATAATGAAAATGAAAATATAATAATAATGATAATAATAATGACAATAATAATGATAACTATAGTAATAACAATAATGACGATGATAATAATGATAAAATAGATACTAATAACAATAATGATGATAATAATGATGATAATCAATAATAATTAACTATAATTATATAATCCTTATTATAATAATGATAATAATTATAATAATAATAATAATGATAATGATAATAATGGTAATGATGATGATGATGAGGGGGAGGATCATCATCATCATCATCATCATCATCATCATCATCATCATCATCATCATCATCATCATCATCATCATCATCATCATCATCATCAACTGTTCCTCATGATTCTAAGTAGGGAATTTGTGCTGTTGCTGGGTCATATATAAAGAAGATCCGGCCGAAGCTAGATCAAGGAACGACTCCAAGGTACTAGATAGCATCCAGGGTTCACTTCCTTAAAGCAAAACAGGCAGCGTCATGACTTTGAAGACACGGAGCTTAGTCCTTTTGCCCAGGTACTGGTATCTCCAAATAATCTTGTTGACGGAGTTCATGGGCCTGCTGCCAGCCAGTCCGTCTACTGACTTCCTGGTCTGACAGCACCAGAGTCATGTACTACACTGCCAAGGTATGTTTAGCTCATTGCGACTTCGATGTCCTCGCCACAAGATGTACCAACTGAATAGGTTTCTTAACAGGCCTTCAGAGGTCTGGATCATAGTCTTGGCCCAAGAGACCTCTAAAAACAAGGGATTCCAGGGATCCAGAAAGAATGGCAACATTGTCAGAAAAGTTAAGATCGATGACCTCGATATTGCCTGGTGTTGCTGCACAGTAGCACGAGAGGCCTCCACCACACATTACAGTTCTATCAGTACTATTATACAGGTTGCTATAATCCAGTAATCTTGTAATTCCACCAAGTCTCAGGATCTCCCAGACAGATTCGCACCAAGTCAAACGCTTTCTTGAGGAAAATGTGAGCGGAACGATGAGCATTGTGATGCCACAGTAGTTGATGCAGTCCCAACGATCCTCTTTCCCACACCCCTCAACAGGTCAGGGGAAATGGTACAGGACTGCTAATGGCAGCCAGGACAGCAAGCAAACTCCAACATGGTCTATGATGATCTGTCCAGCCACTGAGCGGACTGCAGTCATTTGTGTGGAGGGCTTACGATAATAATAATTATTATAATAATAACAGTAATAATGACAATAACAGCAACACTGATAATAATAGAAATTATTTTAAAAAATAAGAAAAGCAATAACAATAATATAATAATGATAATAATAATAATCAATAATAATAATTATAATAATAATTATGATAATAATTATGATAACAACACAAGAACAATAATGATAATAACATAATTGTAATATGATAATATAATAATAATAATAACAACAGTAATAATAATAGTGAAATGATAGTAATAATGACAACAACAACAACAACAATAAGAAGAAGAAGAACTATGATCATAATAATAACAATAGTAAAAAGGATAATATTCATATTTATAATGATAATGATTTTTATGATGATGATGATAATGATAATAATAAAAATAATTATGATGATTACAACAATAAAAATTAAGATAATGGTAATATCAATAATAATAATAAATAATAATGATAATGATGATAATTATAGTAATATGATAAGGCTGATGAGGATAATGATCACAAATTTTTTAAAAAAT
>NC_051411.1:18028023-18033023 GCF_015228065.2 Penaeus monodon
ATATGTATCAGTGTGGTGTGTGGGTATATGTATAAAACATAAAATATATATATATATAATATTATATATATTATATTATATAAAATATAATATCTAATTATAATATAAAATTTTTATAATAATATATATTATATAATTTTAAAATATATAAATATATATATTATTTTATATATATATATAGATAAAATATAATAATAGATGTAAAAAATAAAAAAAAAACGTAATATACATATATAATATATATATATATATATATAATATATATATATATATTTATATATTAATTATATTAAAAATGTAATATAATAAAATAATAATAATTAAATATAATAATAATAATATATAATATAGTAAATAGTGGTTTTGGAAGATGGCAATAACCCCTTTTAAGGATTAAAATTTTAAAAAAAATTTTAAAATAAGCTTTTAATAAAATAAATTTTTTTTTAAAAAAAATTTTTCGTTAAAAGTCTATCTATCCTTGTCCAAAATTCAAAAAAAGCAATATATATTATATATTTAATATATATATATAATATAAAATATTATATATATATATATATTATTATAAATATATATGTTATTTATATAATGCTTTTTTTCATCACGGGGGACACGGGCCCGCAGAGGATGGTATATATATATATATATTATATATATAATATATAATTCATAATATATTATTATATATATTATATAATTATTTTTAATATAACATATAATATATTTTAATAATTATTATTATTTTTAAATATATATAATATTAATATATAATATATATAATTATATATATAATAATAAACCATAAATACAATACGATGTTTTGTATTATTATTATATATATATAATATTATATTTTATATTTTAAAATAATATTAATATATATATATTATATATTATTAGGATCCTTTTAGGGGGTTTAAAAGGGCCCATATTTTGGGGTAAATTTTTTCGCTCTGCCTACAAGTCTGAGAAAACTAAATTTCTGCCCTCCTCGCAGATGACTGAGTCCGCTCGTGGATGGACAGATTCTCAGATTTGGTTGGGGTTGGGAAAAAGAGTATTTGAGTTTTTGAGTAGCTGTACCAGGTAGACCCTCAAACAGTTAGCTTAGATTCAAGTGGTATCAAAAAAAGGGGCCCACAGCAAGGAATTTCCTACCTAACTGATTTTTATGGGATACAAACCCGTAGTATAAATATGCATATAGTTTTTTATACATATATTTTTTCTTAATAAATTTCATAAATATTTATATATATATTTTATATGTAACCGACTCCCATGGGCATTCTGGTACCTTTCCCCCTGACGGGGTTGGGAAGGGAAAGGGGATCTTTGGGACGTAGCAACCCCGTGGCTTTACACTCTCGTATCCCGACATGGTTTTCCCCACTTTTTCGAAACGGATCTGGAGCACACTAATGCCCCGGGGGACGGGAACTTTTTAAATTTTACCCTGGAATCCCAAATAGGACGAGTCCAAACCTTCAAGTAATTGTGGAACGCCATCAGAGTTTGGTTTTGGGGTTTTTGCAGCCTACTTGACCCCCAAAAGGGGATTTTTGGGTCGGGAACGAAATCGCTAGGGAGGGAAATTTGAATAAGGGGAAATTCCGACATGGGTTATTGCCTAATAGCAAGTCTATATACAGTACTGAATACTGTAAAAGGGGTGGGGGCCTGTCAAATTTTCAGACCTTGACTTTGCGATATGTTTATCCCCTCTGAATCTCTGGAATCACTGGGCAGACCCGATGCATTTAGCAATGGGGTGAAAACCCCTTTGGGGCCCAGAGGGTTTCCTGAACCAAACCCAAAATTTTAAGACTTTAGGGGGCCCGTTTTTGGGGGAACCCCTTTAGTTGACCATGCTTGCAGTTTGGAACGTTTTAAGTCACAGAGTGGTTTGATCCTTTGTAGCGTAGTCCAGGGTTTTTGGGGTGTTTTTCCCAAAAAGCAGTAGACAGATTGGTCTGGGAGAGGACCATGAATTCGATCAACAAGAGCGTTTGAGAATCGGACTTATGCAGAAGGGTCAAATTTCATGTCTTCAAAGCCTTTATACTGCCAGTTTTTCCTTTTTGGGGAGGAAAAATGGATGCTATCTAGTGCCTTGGAAAACTCGATTTTTGCCTTTTTTGAGACGGCATGGGACCGTTATTTTCATAATCGCCAACTAGGCTGTATGGGCCCCAGCTCGTTTCGCTGTGGGTGACCTGCCCCTAGGTTTTTCTCTTTGCGAGACAGTCCTGGGTGGAAGAGGCCGTGGGACAACGAAAGAGGCATAACTTGGTCAGTTTCCCCAGACCTGTCATGAGGAGTTAGAGAGGGGCCGAGGGCCGTCTGAAGACTCGCCATGTATGTATGTATATGTATATATGTTTTTATACATACATTTACATATTACTTATATTACATATGCATATATTAACTTATATATATTTTTATATATTATATATAATATATATATATATATATATATATATATATGAATAATAAATATGTATATATGTATATAGCATATCTCTCTTCTCCCTTTTCTCTCGTTTTATAAATTTTACATAATATATATATATATATATATATATATATTATATATTATATATATATATATATATTATATATATAATCTATAGTATAAAATATATATATTATATATATATAAATATATATAATAATTTTATATATTTATATATATATGCACATATACATTAATTTGCATGCACACACAAAACACACACACACACACCAACACACACACACACCCCACACACACACACACACACACACACACAAAGACAACCACACACACATATTTATATATAAAATATTAATATTAATAATATATAATATATATATATATATTATATATAATATCTGCACATATACATATATATTTGCTTACAACTATATCAGAGATCCGTCGCCAGTCACCGTAAATCAAGGGGGGGGGGGAACACATACACACGTTCGCTAACACTCCGTTATTGTGAAGATCCTCCCTTTCACAGGCGAGGGAGAACAAAGGAATGCAAAGTTTCAAAAAACAAATATTTACAATACAATTTGTTTGGAAAGGGGAAGATAAAACACATTACAAAAGTAGTGAAAAGTAAAACTTAATTATAAAAATCACAAATAATAAAACTGAAAAGATAAAACGAAGTAAAGGATAATTATGGCAGAAGATTACACGGAATAAAACTCGTAGCCAGTCCTCGAAGATCATAAAAGTAATAAAAAATATCACAAAACATAACGTTAGGTATAAAATCAATGCTCAATAGCTAAAAAGGGGGAAATGTTACCAAAAAATATTGTATTATATGACTCAAAAAACAAACAAACTAGAAGAAAAACAAAGCTTCGACGGCATACAAATAACGAAACCATAAAAAAAGCAAGTAAGACAAATACATTATAAAAACAGCCCAAGCTAAAATCATGCTTAGCAAATAGATTTTAAAAATAAATAAATAAAAGCGGCATTCTGTTAAAAAATAATAACTTAAAAGGCCTGACAAAATAAAAAAAAATAAATAGGAAAGCTTAATCATTGCAAAAAATAAAACAATTACTTTGAAATGGACAATAATATAAATAAATGTCAGTCTAATGATCAGAGTGAACATCTAAAGATCAAGGCAGCCGATCCCCATGTCGTATGCCTGCCAGGATCTTCTACTTTCCCGTGGCCCCGGATTGGGGCAGGGTAAGTAAGGTTAAGGAAGGGATAGACTGAGGTAAAAGGAACAGGAACAAGCTTAGGGTAAGGTAAAAGGAGTGGAAGAAGAAGAAGTGAAAAAAAAGAAAAACCCCTCACTATTATCGGCAAGGAGCCTTAGGTCTTGGCAGTTTTGAGAGGAAATCTTGGAGCACAAGGCAAAGAATAGAATAGGAAAGTTTAAATAGAGAGAGGAAAAGGTAAGAGACGGTATAGAAAAGGAATATAGGAGAAAAGAACAAGTGAGTAAAATAAGAAAAGAACATATGCTAGTCTAGGCTAGGAAGGAGAAAAAACCCACAAACAGCTGAAAGAAGATTTGTAAGAGGGAAAGGAAGAGACACAAAAAGCTAGGGGAGAAAGGAAGAGACACAGGACCCAGGAGAGGGAAAGGGGGGAGACACACAAGCTAGGAGAGGGAAAGGAAGAGGAGAAGGAAAGAATGGGAAGTGGGGAAAGGAAAGGGGTGAGAGAAGGCAGACAAGGGAGGCCTGGGGGGCCCCACAATATATATATATATATATATTTATTTTTTTTTTTTTTCTTTCTTTCTTTCTTTCTTTTTTTTTTTATATATTGTATTTTTTATATGACATATTTTATATGAAAATATATATATTATATAATATATATATATATACACACATCCATATATATATATATTATATATATATATATATTATAATATATATATATATATATATTTTATATTATATATATATTATATATAATATGTATATATATACATATATATATATCCATATAATATGTAGATACACACACAAACATAATATTATATATATAAAATATATATATATATATATATATATATATATATATATATATATATATATATATATATGTATGTATATGTGTGTTGTGGTGTGTGTGTTGTGTGTGTGTGTGTGTGTGTGTGTGTTTTGGTGTGTGTGTGTGTTGTGTGTGGTGTGTGTGTGTGTATGTATATATATGCTTATTGGTATCACCACATACACACCCAACACACACACACACACACACACACACACACCAAACCACCAAAACAAAAAACCATTATATATAATATATATATATATATATATATATATATAATATATATATATTTATGTGTGTTATATATATATATATATGTATGTATGTATTATGTATGTAGTATGTATGTGTGTGTGTGTGTGTGTGTGTGTGTGTGTGTGTGTGTGTGTGTGTGTGTGTGTGTGTGTGTGTGTTGGGATTGTTGAGTGTGCGTGTGTGGTGTGTGTGTATGTATGTATGT
>NC_051411.1:18057837-18070337 GCF_015228065.2 Penaeus monodon
CCGAGCCAGATGGACCTAATCATTGCCATGCTGGCCGGTATGAGGGAGGAAATGGCACAAAGGGCAGAAGAGCAGGCACAGAGGGCACGCGAGCAGGCGCACCATCTCGTCGAGATGCAGGCAAGGAAGGGAGAGGAACAGTTCTGCCAACTTGTTGAGGTGCTACAGAGCAATCTTGCATCTGTGAAGATGGAAACTCAGCAGTACACCGACAAGGCCTGCAACAGCGTGAAGAGTGAACTGATGGAGGAGGTGCAGACTCTGAAGGGCGAGGTTCAGGGCCTGAGAGAGGAAGTGAAGGCGGAAAGGCAGCGTCACGAGGTAGTAACATTGCAAGCAGAGAAGGCAGACGAGGTTCTGGCAACAGATGCCAGAGTGTCAGATTTACTGGGGTCTGCCTGGGGTCCGTGGCAGGAAACCCCCGGGCCTCGCACCGTCGTGTCGGAGCCAGTGGTCGCTGCAGAAGGCTGGGGAACCGCTCCCTTTGGTATAGGTGGCGGCAAACTCGGACCCGGTCAACCCGCCTCGTTGCCTCCCTCACCCCTTCCTCCCTCGGGCGTGTTAGTTCACGGCACGCGTTCTCCACCCGCAGCCTCGGCCTCAGACATTCTGTGAAGCGTAAGCCAGCTTAGTACGACGGGAAGGTGGCCTGGGAGGCATATGTCGCCCAATTTGAAATGCCGGCATCTGCCCAGGGCTGGAGCCAGGAAGAGAAGGCCCTGCAGTTGGAACAGCGATAAGGGGCCCGCGGTGGAAGTGTTGGGGCATCTGCCGCCATCCAAACATGCCTCTTACACCAGCGTGGCGGAGGCTTTGAAATGCCGTTTCGGGCACCACCACCAGGCCGAGGTATATCGGGCCCACTTGAAGAAGCAGACTCGTGAGTGTGGCGAGACACTGTCCCAGCTGGCAAAGGATGTGGAGGCACTGGTAAGGAGGTCATACCCTGCGGCTGAGGAAGAGATGATCATTGTCCTGGCCCGCGATTTCTTTGTTGACGCTTTGCAGGACCAGCAGCTGCAAATCTATGTCAAGCAGGCACACCCTGAGGACCTGCAGGTGGCGCTGGCGAGGGCCTTGAAGTTCGAGGCCTTCCTGAAGGCAAACCAGGCCTAGGGCCAGCTGCTCAGCCCCGTCATGACTTCCAGGGCCAGAAGGCTAAAGTGGAGAAGGTAGCATTGAGGAAGGTGAGCCCGAGCACTTTCTAAGGCTTGTGTTGGGGCTGCGGAGAGGTAGGGCACAGACGTAGTCAGTGTCAGAGGGAGCGGAGAATACGTCCTCTCAAGCAGACGGATTCTAATGCCTTCCAGCAGTGCTGCAAGGACTGTGGCAGGTATGGTCAGCATCCAAGTGCATGTCCTAAGGCTAAGGAAGTGGTACAGGCGGAAAACTCGGACAGGCTGGAGAAGGGGGCCGAAACCCAGCCGTCCTCGGTTCCCGGGCCCCGACTTGGGTAAGCTGCCGTCGAACCAGCACAATGCAGGTGGAGGGCTCAGTAGATGGGAAGCCATGTCAACTGACAGTGGACACTGGGGCTGAGAAGACCCTAGTGTGGCCTGATATGTTGGCCACTATGCGACTTCCAGATGCACCACAGAGACTGTGTGGTGTCACGGGGCATTGTGTGCAGCTCAAGGGCCAGTGGAGGCTTAGTATTGGCTGTGGGCAGCACGGTGCAGCGGCTGCCGGTGTATGTGGCCGATCTGGACGAGCCACTGCATGCTGGGCCTTGACTACTGACGCAGAGAGTAAGGGTGGTCGACCTTGGATGGAAGCTGGTGAGGGTGCACGGTGAAGATGTGCCCTTGCTTCCAGTGGTTGGCTGTGCAGAGGTAGTTACGGCTGAGCGACTGCACCTTGCCCCCAGGACAGAGTCTAGAATCCGGTGTCGACTGTCAAGAGTAATGCGTGGAGTAGAGGGCCTCGTGGAGCCCATTCAAAACCTGCAGCTGGCTGAAGGGTAGCGGTTGGGCGGAGCCTTGTTGGACCAGGGGTAGCGGTTGGGCGGAGCCTTGTTGGACCAGGGGAGGGGTTAGTTACAGTGTTGGTAGCTAACTTCTCCAATAAGGACCTGAAGGTGCCAGCTGGTGCAAAGCTGGGCACTTGTGAGGAAGTGGAGCATCCAGAAGAGTCGTCGGGGAGCGAGGAGTTGGTTGATGTGGGGCCGTTGCCTGACTTCATCGAGGACTTGGCGCACCGGAGCGCCACTTACCTGGCGGAGGTGCACCGACGAGTGCGTGGCAAGCTCAAGGTAGCCGGCCATGCCATGAAGGAGACCTATGACCGCCGCATGAGGGAAGTGAGGTACAACATAGGTGACAGAGTGTGGCTGCATAACCCGCGTCGTAAGCGAGGGCTCTCGCCGAAGCTACATAGCCCCTGGGAAGGGCCATACACGGTGGTAGCGGCCCTCTCTGATGTCACCTATCGAATTCGCAGAGGGCGAAAACGACCGTCTGTTGTCCACGTGGACCGGCTGTGGCGTTACCATGGGCCATACCTGGGGCCATGGTGAAAAAGAAGATGAAGTTAGCCCCAGTAGCGGCGATGAGGACGTGGCAGACGTTGACCGAGATGAGGACGAGCATTTGGACGGTGAGGGCGATGCAGCAGACGTCAATGGTGACCATGAGCCAGGTCTTGGGACAGGAGATACCCCTCTGGGTGCCACTGCCAATCTACCGCCGCCCACACCTCCTCCAGAGCGATCCCAGCGAGAGCGAAGAAAGCCGCACTGGATGAAAGATTTTTGTGTTTCTGAGAACTGATTTTCAATTGCGGTTACTTTTGTTTGAAAGAATTTTGTTTGTTCCTGAGGACTAATTTTATTTAAATTTTCTGTAGTTTGTTTCAGGTTTAGGTATGTCAGAGCAGACGGGTCGTCTGCTTGATAGGGGGGGGATAGTGCTACGCCAGTGGGTCTTTGTCTCTGTGCGAAACATGTGTTAACATGAAAAGGATGACCTGGGCATGTGTTAACATGAAGGGACCTGGGCAAACATGACGCAACTGGCTGTGAGCGGAGGAACAAGCAAGGGAGACGGAGTTGGGTGCTGCTCCTGTGAAAACCTCGTGTGTGCCCTTGTGACCTGATATAACTTTGTGTTGCCCTGTTATAAGCTGTATCGTGCAGTGTGACATGCTGGTTTCCCCCCTGTATTGTGCTTATAGAAAAGTGTACGGGTAAATAACTTGTGTAAATAAAGGAAAGACTGTCTGTTTGTGTTTATTCCGTGCCCTGCCTCGCCACTTGGCGTTTCCCTTCTTGGTGTTCTGGGACGCTGTGGTGCTCGGTGCCTCTTGGAGCTGTTCAGTGTTCACGACCCTGTGGATAGCACGCCGTCTGCCTAGCCTGCCTTGTGTTGGTGGCAGAGAGACGAGGCGGTCGGCGTAACAATAGTAATAATAATAATAATAATGATAAAAGTAATGATAATGATAATAATAATAACAATAACAATAATAACAATAATAATAACAATAATAATAATAATAATGATAATAATAATAATAATAATAATAATAATAATAATAATAATGTTAAATAAATTAAATAATAATAATGATAGTCATAATAACAATAATATTTACAATAGCAATAATTATGATAATGATAGTGATGCTGATAATGATAATGATAAAGATAATGATACTAAAAATGATAATTACAATAATAACAATAATAGTAATGATAAAAATGATTTAAAAATAATATTGATAATAATAATAATAATAATAAGGATAAGGATAGAAATAATAACAATATTATTAATAACACTGATAATGATAATAGTAATACTAATATTAATACTACTAATAATAATGATGATAACAATGATAATAATAGAAATTATAATGATAATAATGATAGTAATAATAATAATAATAATAATAATGTTAAATAAATAAAATAAATATAATGATAGTCATAATAACAATAATATTTACAATAGCAATAATAATCGTTGTACAGTGAAATTATTGATAATAAAAATGATAAAGATCATAACAATGATAAATAATAATAATAATAAACAATAATAATAAAAATAATAACAAGAATAGTGATAATAACATCGGAAATCATAATATTTGTTATGATAATGATAATAATAATGGTAATAGAATAATAATAATAATAATAATAATAACAATAATAATAATAATAATAATGAAAATAATAGCGAAAATATTAATATTAGTAATGATAATGATAATAATAACAACAACGACAACAATAATAACAAAAAATAATAATAATAACGATAGTAATAATAATAATAATAATAATGATAATTATTATTATCATTATGATATTGATAATAACAATAATAATAACTGTCGAAGAGTTATAGATGTTAATTAGGTAGTTTGCGTAATCCAGCAACAGGTTATTTCCCTGTGGGTCTGGTTTATTTAGTGATGACTCTCAGGTGATTTAAAAGTCATCTCGTAGAATAATGAAAAAGTATCACTGAATATAAGAAAGAAGGGCAACATAAAAAGGGCACCCGCACTGTGCATTTATTTAGCACAATTATTTCGAACATACCCAATATACTTCCTTGATAAAACAGAGGCAACTCGCCATAGCCCGAGAAGCACGAGTCAGCCAGGGAATAATGCAAATGCTTTGTCACCGACCGAGCGATCTGGCTTGACCTTTTGGTGGTTCACCCAAAATGAAATTAACTTCATGTAAATGGTATATATTGAGTTTGGAATAGGCATAGAAATACATAAAATAAAAATAGTAATAAAACTACACAAAATGGTAACCAAAAAAATGAATGACAAGGTAAGTCTGAGGGGAAAAGCTGAAGTGAAGGAGCCGAAAACTAAAAGGCAAGAATTAGACAGGGTTAGTAGGAAATATACGGAAAGTAGTATAAAAGTAATGTTACGTACCGTAGTGGTGCAGATGTACATATAGATCATGGACTAATGGGAGAGATCAGTCAAAGGATATGAAGCAACAAGTTAGTTCTTATTAAAAGATATACACACACAAGGAAATAGCAAAGCCACGTCATCTTCCAGGGTGGAGGAGTAGATATTATATTTACATCATTACGTAACGTTTGACCCGAGAACCTTGCGAAAAATAATGATAACAGTAATACTAATGAAAAATAACGATAATAATAATATAATATTAAATATGATAATGATTATGATAATGACAAATGAAATAATAGTGATACTAATAATAAAAATAATAATTATAATAGTAATAATAATATTGATAATAATGATAACGAGGATAATAATACCAATGAAAACAATATGATAATAGTAAAAATAAAAACAAACGTTATTGTAATAATAATAATATAAAAAAGTAACAATGATAAGAGTAATCATAAATGATAATGATAATTATAATGACAAATATAACAATGATAGATATATGGAAATAACAGTAATGATAATATAAATGATGAACAAAATTATCATAATGATAATAATAACTAAATGATAATAATGAAAATAATAATGATAATCATAGTAATGATAAATATAATATTGATAATAACAATAATTATAATGATCTTAAGAATAGCTATGATAATCATATTAATAATAAAAGTAATGATGACTTTAATAGTAACAACAATAATAGTGAAAAAAATAATAGTGGTCATAGTCGTAGATAATGACAATAATAATGATGATAATAATAATAAAAGTAATAATAATAAAAAATAATAATTATAGAAATAATGGTAAATAAATGGTAATTTCAAATAACAATATAACATACATAATAATAGTACTAATAACAAAAAGGTTTATCAAAATGATCATAATGGTGATAATAATAAATGATGATGATGATGATGACGATAATGATGATGATAAGGATGAGGATGTGGATGAGTATAAGGATGTGGATGAGAATGAGAACGTGGATGAGGACGAAAATGAGGATATGGATGAGGATATGTGTGAGGATGAGGGTGAGGATGTGGATGAGGATAAGGATGTGGATGAGGATATGTGTGAGGATAAAGATGTAGATGAGGATATGGATAAGGATGAGGATGACCATGATGATGATGATGATGATGGTAATAATAATGATGGTGATGATGATGATGTTTATCGTTATGATCAATAAAGTAATAATAATTACAATGATTATTGATGACAATAATGGTAATAGTAATAATAATGGCATTGATAAGGAAAATACTATCATGATGATAATGGTAATAAAAATAATGATAATAACATCAACAATAATGATTATAATAATAACAATAATAATAATACCAACAACAAAAATAACGATACTGATAATAATAGTAATAATAATAATAATAATAATGATAATTATTATTATTATTATTATCATTACTATTATTATTATTACTATTATTATCATTATTATCATTATAATGATAAATATCATAATAGTAATGATAATGATATCAACGATGATAAAAATAATGATATGAAAGTTAATGACAAATAATGACAATAACTATAAAAATGCCAATAATGTTAATACTAATAGTAGCAATAATAATAATGATAATAACATCTATGAAAAATAACAATATTAATAACATAAATAGTTAATAATAATAATAATAATAATAATAATAATAATGATTATAATAGCTACAATAATAAAAGTATGATGATAATAATGATAATGAAAATGATGATAATATCAATATTAAAAATGATAATAGTGCATAGAATGAAATGATAAGCATAACAATAATGATGATGATTATATTATATTATTAATTATAATTAATATTAGTATCCTTAATAATAATAATACTAATAAAAATAATCATAATACATTTATAATGATAATGATAATGACAATATAAACAAAAATAGTAGTAGTAGTAGTATCAATACTATTATCATTACTATCATTATTTTCAACATTATAATGATAATAATACAAATAACAATTATGATAATAATGGTGATAATAATGATTGTTAAAATGATATTGATATTATCAATGATAATAATGATAAAGGCAATAACAATTATAATATAATAATAATAATAATAATAATAATAATAATAATAATAATAATGACAATAATGATAATAGTAGTAATAGTAATGAGAATAATAATAATGATAAATAAGGATAATGATAATAATATTAATAATAATCATAATAATCATTATGATACAAAAACACATGAAAATGAAAATAGAAATAACATAGGTAATATTACTACTACTAATAATAATAATAATGATAATGGTAATGATGATAAAAAATAGTAATAATAAATATAATGGTAATAATAATGATATTAATAAAGATATATAATAATGATGATGATAATAATTATAATAATCATAATTATTATTATTATTATTATAATGATAATAATAATATTAATGATAATAATAATAATATTGATGATAATAATGATAATATATGATGATGATGATGATAAACATGATAATGATAATGAAAAAAAAATTATATATATATATATATATATATATATATATATATATATATTATATTATATTATTATTATTTTATCATTATTAATGGTAATGGTAACGATAGTGATAATAATAATAATAACAGTGATAATAATAGTGATTCTAATTATAATGATAGTAATGTTGATGATGATGATGAAAAATAATGATAATGATAATAATAATGATGATGATGATAATAATAGTGATAATTTTGAATATAATTATGATATTAAGAAAACAATGATAATTATGATAGCGATTACGATTATAGTGATGATAATAATAATATAATTATAGTAATAAAGCCAATAAAGATCATAACAATTTATGATAAATATAATATATTTACAATAATGAAAATAATAGAAGTAATAATAATAATATTATTATTATTGATAACAATAATGACAACAACAACAACAATAATAATAATAATAATGATAATAATCATAGTAATAATCATGATAATAAACCTACAATATTAATAACATTTTAATTATAATAACAATTACAGTAATAAAATTAATAAAGATAATAACAATTAAAATTTTAAAAATAATATCAAAAGCAACAGCAATTGTAATATACTAATAATTATAATAATAAATATTATACCCATGTTAATAATGATTATGATAATATAATAAAATGATAGCAGTTATAATATTGATAACAATAATGATTAAAAACAATAATGGTAACCAAGATGAAAAATACTAATAATCTTATGATAATAATAATAATAATAATAATATCAATGATGAAAAAATAATACTAATGATATTGGTTATAACAATAATAATGATTATAATAAGGATAATATTAGAAATAATAATGAAAATAATGATAATCTTAATAATCAGAAAAAATAAAAAGATAGTAATATTAATTCATAACAATTGTAATTATAGTAATAATAACAATAGTAATGTTATTAATATAACACTGATGATACTGATATAATGATAACAAGAATAAAAAAAATAAGAATGATAATACTAACTTTAACAATCATAATATTAACTTTAATAATAATGATGGTAATAACAATGATTATGAGGCTAATAATGATGATAATAATAATGATTATAAGGCTAATAATGATAATGATAATAATAATAATATTATTATTATTATAAAGATAATTATAATGATAATAATAATTATTATTATTATTATTATAAAGATAATTATAATGATAATAATAATAAAAAAAATAATAATGATAATAATAATAATAATAATAGTAATGATAATAATAATAATAATAATAATAATAATACTGATAATAAAAATGGTAATAATGATAATGAAGAGGAAGGTGATATGCATAATAAAAGAGATAATAAAGATAATTGTAACAGTAATAATCATAATAACAATGATAATAATAATAATAATAATGATAATAATAATAATAATAATAATGAAATAACAATAATATAACGAAACTGATAACAATAATCATTATAATAATAATAATAATAATAATAATAATAATAATAATAATGATAATAATAATAATAATAATAATAATAATAATAATAATAATTCTAATGATAATAATAATAAAAAAAATTATAATGTTGATCATGTTCTTAGTTACTATTACTGCTACTACGACTAATAATGATGATGATGAGAATAATAAAGATAATAGTATTAATAGTTATAATAATGATAGTAATAGTAAGAATAATAATGGTAATAGAGATAATGATAATAATAGTAGTAAAAATAGAAAAATAATGACAATAATAATAATAATAATAACAATAACAACAACAACAACAACAAAACAACAACAACAACAACAACAACAACAACAATAATAATAATAATAATAATAATAAAATCATGGCGCTGAATACATGGGCAATGCCCTTAATGAGATATGGCGCGGGTATCATTATGTGGAATGTTGCCGTGCTTGGTGAGATGGACCGGAAAATTATGACATTGAATTAGATGTTTCATCCCACAAGTCACATTGATCGGTTATACGTACTGCGGAGTAAAGGTGTCAGGGGGCTTATAGGTTACAAGAACTGTGTCATTACATATACTTGTAATTGAAGAATCAGTGAAACCTGAGTGGTTTTTTAAAAAATCAAACAAAATGAAAAGATTAACCCCTAAGGGATACACTGTCAACACCTCAGAGAATTGAATGGGAAAGACAAAGTTAACACCTGGAGATGGTTGCACAGAAGTGACCTGAAAAGCTGTACTGAGGCATTGATCTGCATTGCATAAGAACAAGCTCTGCAGACAAATTACACCAAATTTTACATTGATAAAATCATTGCCTCGCCCCTTTGAAGGATGAGATAGTTTCGATGTTAGAGTGTGCGAAAAAGAACTGGGAAAGATTGACAAGTACAAATCACTGAAGAATGAGATTGCACGTTTGTGGGAAATGCGGAAGGTGACTGTAATCCCGATTATTGTTGGAGTGCTGGGAGGGATAACAACTCGGTTTGAGAAATTTGTGATGGAAGTCGAGATAGAAATGAGTGCTGAGCATATGGAGAAGTGATAATTTCGAGGCAACTAAGATCCTAAGCTTTGGGATGAGCACTAACAAGCAATTATAATGATAATAGCAATAAAAATCACATTTTTAATAATAACGCTAGCAATGATGAGCAATTGCAATAATGATAATGAAGATAACATAGAAGTAAATTTTTTTAACCATAAGGATAATAATAATAATGATAATGATGATAATAAAAATAATAATATGAAAATTGATAATGAGGATAAAGATAACAAAAAATAAATATTAAAAATAGGCAATATGATAATGGTACGACCATAGTCATAATGTCAATGATAGTATCATTAATGATAATAATAATAATAATGGTAATAATGTTAATAATGATAATAATGATAAAATTAATGGTAATAATAATAACAATATTGATAATCATAATAGTAAAGATGATAACAACAAAAATAATGATAAGAAAAAGAATGATGAAATAATAATATAAACAATAATAATGATAGTGATAATAATGTTAACGATACAAATAATATTATCTAATAATAAACATAACAATAATGATGATAATGGAAAAGACAATAATAATGACAAAAATAACAGCTCTAACAAGTATTTTAAAGATAAATAAGAACAACATTGATGATTGATAATGCTGATAATAATAACAATAATGATAATAACAATAATAATGATACTAATACTATTAATACTACAACTAATACCATTACCACTACTAATACTAATACTAACGCCAGTACTACAGGTAGCAGTGACAGATGTGATAATCAAAATTCTCGATGGTAGTAATAATAGGAAATAATGATCATAATAGTGATAAATTTAATGATAGTACTAATAATAGTGAATGAAAATAATAATAATAATAATAACAATAACATTTATAATGACTGATATGGATAATTCTAATAACAATTAAAAAAACGATAATAATAGTAATAATAATGATGGCAATAATAGTAATAATAATAATAATAAAAATAATAATAATAATAATAGTGATAATAATAATAATAATGATAATAGTAATAATGGCAATAATAACATCAATAATAATGATAATAATAATAATGATAATAATAATAACAATTATATTGGCAATAATGTTCATAATGAATTAAATAATAAAAGGATTAAAATGACATTTATGATCGTAAATGTGATAGTTATTTTGTCTATGATAATATTGATAATGACAAAATAATAATAATGATAATGAAGATCAGTTATCATCGTCATCATAATAATAGTAATAAATTCATAACTGTGATAATAATAAAAATTATCATGGTCATGATGATGTTTAGAATATTAATAAAAATAATATTGATAATATTAATATTAATAATAATAATTGTAATGATAAAAATAATGGTAGTGCTAACAGTAATGATAATCATTATTATCATTATAATTATTATTATTATTATGATTATCATTATTATCGTCATAATTGTTATTAATATTCTCATGATTATTATCACAATCATTATCATTACCACCACTATTATTGTTATTATCATTGTCATAATAACAATACTAATACTAATACCAATACTACTAGTACTAGTATTACAATTAAAAATGAAAATAATAATAATGACAAGTATAATGATTACGTATTTATGATATTAATATTAATGATGATAATAATATTAATAATGATAATCATAATAGAAATCATAACAAAAGAACATTAACAATTTAATGAATAAGTAGATTATAACACTAATGATAACGATAATGATAATAATGATAATCGTAGTAAAAATAATGATAATAACAATGGTAATATATATTTTTTAATAATTATTATAATAATGAGGATCATCATAAGAATAATAATGATAATGAAAAAAATAAAAATAAAAATGATAATGATGCTAATAATTTAATAATTATAGTATTTCTTGATAATAATGTTAATGGTAATAAAAACAACAACAGCATCAGGTGATATATATTATTATAATAATGATGATAATAATAATAATAATAATGATAATAATATAATATTGATCAAAATAATGAATAATAATATTGATCAAAATAATGATAATAATAGTAATAATAACGATAAAGAAATAAAGGTGATGATAACAGAATAATATTGGTATATGATGATGATGATGATAATAATAATGATAATAATGATAGAAAAAGTCATTATTATGATAACAATAAAATAATGATGATAACAATAATAATAATGATAATAAAAATAATGGTATTAATAATAACAATAACAACAATAGTAATAACAAAAATAATGAATATTGTAATAATGAAAATAATAATGATAAGGATTATAATAATAAAAAGATATTAATAGTAATTGTAATGATGATAGTAATATTATTATTATTATTAAAACAATAACAATAGCAGTAATAACAATAACGATAATAATAATAGTAATAATAATAGTAATAATAAAGATAATAATAATGTTGATGATAACAGTGATAATAATAACTATAATAATGAT
>NC_051411.1:18078271-18085771 GCF_015228065.2 Penaeus monodon
CCCCCCATGGAAGTCCAACGAGGGAAGCTATATTTTGGGGCTCAAAATCTCCCAACAGCCACAGGGGTAATGAGGAAATATACCAGCCACTATTACAGTACTGATGGCATTCGGGGGGACCTATGCGCTACCGACTAAATAGTACCTGCTTGACCCTAGCCATATTTGACCAGCCGATTGACTTGACCGGGCCCCTTGATCAAGCCGCCCATCTAACCAGAATAAAGGCCCCAAAGAGGTTGTTTGCTAGCTGCAGGGCGCAGCGTGCAGCATCGCTCAACCTCCGGACTCCTGTCTCCTGGTAATAACGGGATGCCACGCACGGCAAACACACGTGGGATAGTTCTCCCTGGTCCAAGATGGAATGAACCGGGGGTGGTGCACCATCCCTCTCATAGGCCTTGGTGCACCAGAAGCCATTTTGTCTCATCCCTCACTGGTGACCCCTCCAGTATGGGTAGCCCTCTGGTCCGGCTCACCAGATCATTGGGACCTCAAGCCCCCCCACCGCGGCAAGGCGGCTTCCATTAGGGGGGTCCCATCTACTGAGCCCTCCACCTGCATCGTGCTGGTTCGACGGCAGCTTACCCAAGTCGGGGCCCGGGAACCGAGGACGGCTGGGTTTCGGCCCCCTTCTCCAGCCTGTCCGAGTTTTCCGCCTGTACCACTTCCTTATCCTTAGGACATGCACTTGGATGCTGACCATACCTGCCACAGTCCTTGCAGCACTGCTGGAAGGCGTCATAATCCATTGAGAGGACGTGTTCTCCGCTCCCTCCGACACCGACTACGTCTGTGTCCTTCCTTTCCGCAGCTCCAACACAAGCCTTGGAAAGTGCTCGGGCTCACCTTCCTCAATGCTATCTTCTCCACTTTAGCCTTCCGGCCCCAGAGGTCATGGTGGGGCTGAGCAGCTAGTCTTAGGCCACTCGTTGCCTTCAGGAAGGCCTCGAACTCCAAGACCCTCGCCAGCACCACCTGCAGGTCCTCAGGGTGTGCCTGCTTGATGTAGATTTGCAGCTGCTGGTCCTGCAAAGCATCAACAAAGAAATCACGGGCCAGGACCACGATCATCTCTTCCGCAGCCGCAGGGCACGACCTCCTTACCAGCGCCTCCACATCCTGCGCCAGCTGGGACAGTGTCTCACCATGCTCACGAGTCCGCTTCTTCAAGTGGGCCCGATATACCTCGGCCTGGTGGTGGTGCCCGAAACGGCGTTTCAAAGCCTCCGCCACGCTGGTGTAAGAGGCATGTTGGGATGGCGGCAGATGCCCCAACACTTCCACCGCGGGCCCCTTAGCGCTGTTACCAGCTGCGGTCCTTCTCTTTCCGGGCCCTCCAGCCCTGGGCAGATGCCAGCATTTCAAATTGGGCGACATATGCCTCCCAGGCCACCTTCCCGTCGTACTCAGCTGGCTTACGCCTCACAGAATGTCTGGAGGCCGAGGGGCTGCAGGGTGGAGAATGCATGCCGTGAACTAACACGCCCGGTGGGGAGAAAGGGGGTGAGGGAGGCAACGAGGCGGGTTGACCGGGTCCGATTTTTGCCGCCACCTATACCCAAGGGAGGGGTTTTCCGATGGGTCCCAAGCCTTCTGCAGCGACCATTTGGCTCCGACACGACGGTGCGAGGCCCGGGGGTTTCCTGCCACGGACCCCAGGCAGACCCCAGTAAATCTGACACTCTGGCATCTGTTGCCAGAACCTCGTCTTCCTTCTCTGCTTGCAACGTTACTACCTTGTGACGCCGCCTTTCCTCCTTCACTTCCTCCACCAGGCCCTGAACCTCGCCCTTCAGAGTCTGCACCTCCTCCATCAGTTCACTCTTCACGCTGTTGCAGGCCTTGTCGGTGTACTGCTGAGTTTCCATCTTCACAGATGCAAGATTGCTCTGTAGCACCTCAACAAGTTGGCTGAACTGTTCCTCTGCCTTCCTTGGGCCCGCCATCTCGACGAGATGGTGCGCCTGCTCATGTGCCCTATGTGCCTGCTCTTCTGCCCTTTGTGCCATTTCCTCCCTCATACCGGCCAGCATGGCAGTGATCAGGTCCATCTGGCTCGGCTTCACCTCACTCGTGCCTGCCTCAGTCATAGCCTCCTCTCTCTCATGGCTGCCGCCATCTTTGGACAACATGATAAAAAGGCGCGTCTCACTGATCAAATATCACAAATCCCACTCCTGACACCATTTGTTACGCCGACCGCCTCGTCTCTCTCTGCCACCAACACAAGGCAAGCTAGGCAGACAGCGTGCTATCCACAGGGTCGTGAACACTGAACAGCTCTAAGAGGCACCGAGCACCACAGCGTCCCCAGAACACCACGTGGGGAAACGCCACCCCGGAGAGGCAGGGGACGAAATAAACACAAAAAGACAGTCTTTCCTTTATTTTCACAAAATTATTTACTTACAGGAGGAAACCAGCATGTCCACGCACGTACAGCTTATAACAGGGCAACACAAAGTTTTAAACAGGTCACAAGGGCACACACGAGGTCTTCCCCAGGAGCAGCACCCCAAATGCGTCCCCCTTGGCTTGTTCCTCCGCTTTCCCCCGCTCACAGCCAGTTGCGTCATGTTTGCCCAGGTTTCCCCTTTAGTTAACACATGCCCAGATCATCCTTTTTCATGTTAACACATGTTTCGCACAGAGACAAAGACCCACTGGCATAACAATAATAACAATACTACTACTAATAATAATAATAATGATAATAATAATGATAATAATAATGATAATAATAATAATAATAATGATAATAACAATAATTCTAATGATGATAATGATAATAACAATTACACAGTGGTAATAATAACGATAATGACCCTGATGATAACGATGACGATATTCACAATAACAAAAATTTTAGAAATAGTTATCATTTTTATAATTATTTTATTATTATAATCCTTACCGTAATCATTATAACAAAGAAGATAATAATAATAATGATGATAATAATAATAATAATGATAAAGTAATAATATTAATGATAATGATGATAATATTAATAATAATAATAGTAAGAACAATTATAATAACAATAACAATAAAAAGAGTTATTATTACTATTATTATTATTATCATAACAGCAACAATCATAATAATGATGATAATGATAATGATAATAATGATAATGACAATAATAATAATTATTATTATTATTATTATTATTATTGTTATTATTATTATTATTATTATTTTCTTTTTATTACTATTGTTGTTGTTGTTGATGATGATGTTGTTGTTGTATTTATAATGATGATAATAATGATAACAATTTGATCAGTGATGATGATAATAATCATGATGATAATGATGATGATGATGAAAATAATGATAATAATAATAATAATAATGATAATAATAATAATAATAACAATAATAATAATAATGATAATAATAATAATATATTATGATAATAATAATAATAATGATAATGATAACAATAATAATAACAATAATAATAATAATAATAATAAAATAATAATAATAATAATAATAATAATAATAATAATAATAATAATAATAGCAATAATAATAATAATAATAATAATAATAATAATAATAATAATAATAATAACTATTATTATTATTATTATTATTATTATCATTATCATTATTATTATTATTATTATAACAATAATTATAATGATAGTGATGCTAACAGTAACAGCATGAACAACAACAAAGATAATAAAAATAATGATGATTTTGATAATAAGAATAAGAATAAAGATAACGGTAAGAAGAATCATAACAATAACAATATTAATAATAGTAATGATGATTATAATATTATAGTTATAGTAAAATATAAAATTATAATGATAGTGATAATAACAATAATAATTATTATTATTATTGTTATTATTATTATTATTATTGTTATTATTATTATTATTATTTTTATTATTTTCTTTTTATTACTATTGTTGTTGTTGTTGTTGATGATGATGTTGTTTTATTTATAATGATGATAATAATGATAACAATTTGATCAGTGATGATGATAATAATCATGATGATAATGATGAAACGAATAATAATGGTAATGAAAATCTTAATATTAATGTCAATAATAATTATAATGATAGTAATGATAATAATTTTTAGAAATAATAATGATAAATTGTAATAATAATAATGATAATAATAATAATATTAATAATAATAATAATAATAATAATAATAATAATAATGATAATGATAACAATAATAATAACAATAATAATAATAATAATGATAATAATAATAATAATAGTAATGATAATGATAATAATAATAAAAAAATATAAAAATTTGATGATGATAATAATAATATAATAATAATAATAATAATAATAATAATAAGAACTATTATTATTATTATTTTTATTATTATCATTATCATTATTATTATTATTATTATAACAAAAATTTATAATGATAGTGATGCTAACAGTAACGCATGAACAACAACAAAGATAATAATAATAATGATGATTTTGATAATAAGAATAAGAATAAAGATAACGGTAAGAAGAATCATAACAATAACAATATTAATAATAGTAATGATGATTATAATATTATAGTTATAGTAAAATATAAAATTATAATGATAGTGATAATAACAATGATAATGGTATCAAAGTAGTAACGTTAATGATAATGATAATATTATCGATAGTAATGGTAATGATAATCAATTGTGCGTATAATGATAATGGTAATAATAATCATAACAATAACAATAACAAAACATATTGTGATAATGGTGATAATAATAATAATAACGATTATCAATATTATGAATGCTTATAGTAATGATGATAATAATAATAAGGACGATATTCATAGCAATAATATCATTATTTTTATCTTCATTGTTATTATTTTTATTATTTTGCCCTTAGTTCTTCCACTCCTTTTCAAGACAGTATGTGAGTCTCCCTGACCTTCTTAATGTGGCCGAGTATGGCAACATAAACAATTAGTTTTTGTTAGTTTGGTAAAAAAAAAACAAAAAAAAAACGCACTTTAAAATGTAAATCAATAATGAATCATACGGTATCGTCCGTCGCCAGATCTGATGTGGATGGGGTAGATGATAGTAATTGTTGTTCTACCCAAAGACATGTTTACACGTAAAGAATTAGCAATAAATGGTGACACTTTGAACAATTCTGTTAATTTTAAGTAGTCATCAAAGGCTTTCCTATAATCTATCCATGCCTTACTCTATAATCATCTTATCCATCAATAACAAGACTTCCTATTCATAGATCCCTTTACGACAATACTTTTGTTCAATGGCGCAGAGGTAATTCAAGGAATATATAGGTGGGGGTCTATAAGGATAGAAGTGAGCATCTTGATTGTTGTGCTGAGGCAAATTAGAGATTTGTATTTTTTTCTTATAATAGGTATATGTTATATTTTTTTTCGGATAGCAGTTGTGTAACCCATTTCCATTTATGTGTTGTATGAGTGCTCTTAACTTCTTCAGTTGTGATATCACAGCTTGTGCAGGGACCTTGGAGTATTTCTCTCTCGTGTTTATAATCCATTCAGCTTTGCTATTGAAGTTCTCCTTACTCCAAATGTCTTTTCCGAAATTTTCGATATCTTCAAAAGGTGAATTTCTCAACTATAAAATATCTTAGGGGTTAGTTTTACAGTTGTTCTAGTGTTATAAGTTTGTCATTTTCAAAATCTTCTCTTTCTATTGTCTTTTATTGCATTTTCTGTTTCACTATTTCTTTCACTATCAAGTAGTTGTCATTCCCGAACTTTCTATTTTCGTTTCAGTTTTGACAAGCCTTACTTTTCTTTCACGTTGAGCGGTTATGGATAATCCACATTTTTGCTGTTCAGTTCTTTGCTATTGTTTGGTTTCTTTTGCCTGGTCACTTTTCGTCCTTCTTTTATTATACATTAGTTCTTGCTGGTCTATCCACCAGCACCCCATAAAACAGCATTCCCCAAATTGATTTTATTAATGTTTTCTATACTTTCCTGTCATTCATATCTGTATATTTTATTCTAGCTAGTCCATACAGAATTTCTATTTTCAGGTTTTCGATTTCCTGCTTCTGCTCTTCTGTAAAAGTCATTTTCTCCTATGCTAATTGCCAAAGGGTTGGCGTTATGCTTATTCTTGTAATATTTTTTTCTTAATCCTAAAGTTTCCACATCATCAGCATCTGCTGGAGTGAGCTTCTCAGATTAATTCTTGATCATCTCTGATCACAGTTTTAAAGTTTTCTCTTAGTAGCCTTCACTTCCGTTTTCTTTAATTCACGTTAGCTAGTTCGTTTGTGTCTAAGTTGGTCTCATATTTCCATTTGCCTCTCTCCAGTTGTTACATGTTTTTTGTATACAATTAATTTCATTTGATTTCTCAAGGACTAGATACTAAACCCACATAACTTCCTTATACACATTTGTTCCAATTTTAAATATTTATTTTCCTTTTGTTTCTTTCACTGGTTTCTGTGGATCTTGATTGCGGTAATTCCGATTAAAGTTTCCAGATTTTTCTTCAGAGTTTGATTTTTGGTATCCCGCGTGGCGGACGATACCGTGTGATTCATTGTTGGTTTGGATTTGCCACAAAGAGCGGTTGTATTTTTACCAAACAAAGACTAATTGTTTATACTGTCACACTCAACAGGATCATTAAGAAGCTCAGGGAGCCTCACATACTGTCATGAGGAGTGGAAGAATAAAAAAAAAAAAAGAGCAGAATGATAACAATAATGATAATGATAATAATGACATTACTATGAATATCGTCCTTATTTTTATATATTTTTGTTATTATTATTATTATCATCATTATTATTATACATGTTATAATTATTACATTTATCTCTATTATTATTATCATAATTATTAGTATTAATATAATTATTACAATTATTGTTATGATTATTATTATCATTGTTGTCATTATTATTAGTATTATTACCATCATTATATTATTATTATTATTATTACTATTATTATTACTGTTGTTATTATTATTATTATTATTATCACCATCATTATCCTTGCATTTTTATTATCATTATTGTTGTTGTTGTTGTTGTTGTTGTTGTTGTTGTTGCTGTTGATGTTATCATTATCATTATTATTATTATTATTATTATTATTGTTATCATTATTATTATTATCATTATTATTATTATCATTATCATTCAAATTATCATTACTCTTATCTATATTGTTATTCTTGTAACTAATTATAGTTTTCATCATAACCATCAATATCATTCTAATCATAGTAATAATACCGATGATAGAAATGTACCAATAATTAAGAAAATAATAATGATAATCCTAATAGTAGTAGTAGTAGTAGTAGTAGTAGTAGTAGTAGTAGTAATAATAATAATGATAGTGATAGCAATAATAATGATAACAATGATAATAATAATAATGATAATAACAACAATAAGATTGATACTAATGATTATAATAGTAATGATATTAATATTAGAAATATGAAAA
>NC_051411.1:18130771-18133271 GCF_015228065.2 Penaeus monodon
GCAAGAGTTCTTTCACTTCTTCCCACGACTCATTTGGTGTTTTATCATCTTCACATTGGAATTGAGTACTTCAAATTTGTTTGACACTGTAATACTGTAATGGTTATCCCGAGTTTTAGAGTTGTGTTGGACGCTCCTCTTTTTTGAAGTCTTATTTGAAAGTCGATAGTTAGTAGTTGGTGGTCACTGTTGCAGTCGGCACCAGGTCCTTGTCTTGCATTTTTTTATGCAACTTGCCTTTTTGGTTCAGCACATTTAGTCCAATTTGGTGTGCGTGTTCTTTTGTCTGGTGAAAACCCTGTGTAGCAAGTGGGTCTTGGGTGGGTGTTTTGGAACAATGTATTGGCTATAAGTAGATTTTTGTACTACAGAATTCAAATAAAACCTTCACCTCTTTCATTTATATCTCCTCAAGGCCGAATTTTCAACAGGTGGTCATTTTTCAGATCCATTTTTGCCTACTTTGGGCGTGAGGTCTCCCAATATTACTTTTACATCTCTGTTTAGGGATTGTTGTCCAAAAGTTTCTTGGAGAGTGTTTTATAAAATTTTCCATTTCTTCATCACTTGCAGATGTTTTTGGTTGGTGCGTGCATTGTTAATACTAATGTTATGAAGTTTTGCTTGTATCTGACTTTTCAATGCGATCATTTTCTTGGGCTGTACCCAATTGTGCATTTTGCAGTTTTTTTTTTCGTGAGAATCATAGCAACTCCATGACTATACTGTCCTTCTTCTTTTCCAGAAAAAAATAACTGTCTTGTTTTCGTTAGTTTTTGAAACTTCCATTACTTTTCAATTTGCTCTCCGACTGATTCCTAGTAATTTGAATGTTTGTATCTATCCATTTCGTTCACAGATAGTAATGTAATTTACCCATCTCAATGTCCATTTTCTTACGTTCCCGTTCCGATTTTTAATGTTGTTTCTTAACTGGACCATGTTTTCTTTATCTTCTTTGTCTTCCAGATGCAATGTTTTAACATTGTCAGCCTGGTTTGCCCCCTGACTACGCACCCTCTGATAACCCAGTGCAACACGGGCGTGGTACGTGTGTATGAATTATCATTTCTATATTTAATCCATTGTGTAGAGGGTTTGTCAGGAGAAAATAAAAGTTGAGTGGAATCCCCCAGGCTCCTTCTCAACTCGCAGTCTTCAGTTAACCTGAGGAGGAACTATCTCTGCCGCCTTAAAACAGTTACACTGTAATAGCCAGAACATTTATTTGGTGAAACCAAATCAGTAGAACGAAGGTGTTTTTCACCCAGATATCCACTGCCCTGCTGCCGACAGTTTTCACGACAACCCTGGCATAGGGCTATAGGGTCTTATCCTGGTTCAAGGGACCCCAGGGTGCATTTATTGTTTTAAACCCAGGACAGATATATATATATATGTACAATATATATATATATATACTATATTATATATATATAATATATTATATATATATTGTATATATACTGAGGGCTCGGTGACCGATCCGGTTAGAGCATCGGACTCCAAGACTGGTCACGACGGCAATCTGAGTCGAGGGTTCGAGTTCACCGCCGGCGCGTTGCTCCCTTGGTCAAGGAACTTAACCTCGATTGCCCTCTTAGAAAACACCTTGCGCCTTTGAAAGTCAAACGCAAGTGTCGTAGGGGAAGGTCACCGGCCGTGGTAACAAGCACCGCGGTTGATCGGAAGGGCATCCAATCGCAAGGGGGGCACTGCCAAATATACACCTCTCAGTATGAATTGAGAAGGCCTATGGTCCTGCAGTGGAATAATGGCTGTTAGAAAAGAAGCAAAAAAAAAAAAAAACAAAAAAACAAAAAAAAAAAAAAAAAAAAAAAAAAAAATATATATATATATATATATTATATATATATATATATATATTATATATATATATAAGATATATACATATATAGATATCTTCTTCTTTTTACGGTAGTTCATGTCCTGAGCCGCCGTGGTCCACAGCATGATACTTAATTGTAGTTTTTTTTCATGTTGTGATGCTCTTGGAGTGAGTATGTGGTAGGGTCCCCCAGTTTCCTTTCCAACGGAGAGTGCCGGTGTTTACCTTTTTAGGTAATCATTCTCTCTATTTTTTATTCCGGGCATGGGACCCGCACTTGACTTGGGCTGCTTGGCCACCCAGGGGCTTAGTAGGCAATGCGAGGTGAATTTCCTTTGGCCCAGGGAATAACACGCGCGGCCGGTGCCTCGAACCCTCGAAACTCAGATTGCCGTCGTGACAGTCCTTGAGTCCGACTCCTCTAACCATACGGCCACCGGGCCGAAAAAAAAGAAAGAACAACCCCCATATATATATATATATATATATATATATATATATTATATATATATATCTATATATATATATATATATATATATAATAGATATATATAATTTTGTGTGTGTGTGTGGTGTGTGTGTGGTGTGTGTGTGTGTGGGTGTAAGTCAGTGCTGGTCCCAAGGCCGGATAAATAGAGAGAATGATTACCT
>NC_051411.1:18136178-18140438 GCF_015228065.2 Penaeus monodon
TGAGAGATGATAATTTTCATTTTTATCAAGATTTTTCTATTTCTGGTGACAATAAAATAAAAATGTAAACATTTTATTATTTTTTGACTTATTTCTTAATTTATTTCTATTATCAATATTTTTTTTTTTGTTATTTTTATTTTATTATTTTTATTTTATTATTGTTTTATTATTATTTTTATTTTTTATTATTTATTTTATTATTATTATTATCATCATCATCTTATTATTTCATTGGAATTTATATTATTATTTTTGCCTTTTATTATTTCCCCCTTTGTTGTTGTTTGTCGCTAGTATTATTTTATCTTATGCTATTACTGTTTAGTTAATCTTTTTACTATTATTATAATGATTTCACCTTATCATTATATTATTACTGATATTTTTTTTTTTCTATTTCATTTTATCCCTATCAAAATTTTTGATCTTATCATTATTGCATCATCATTTTTAATCTATCAAAAATGTTATAAAAAAAGTGTACAATAAGTAGTCAATAAATTTTTATCAGGATAAAAATGATTAGTAATAAAAAAAAAATATCAGTAAAATTATAATGAAAGGATGATAAACATTATAATAATATAAAAATTAAATATAACATTACATTAAAGAACAATAAACTGCGACAACAACAAAAACAAATGGGGTAATAATGATATGGCAAAAATAAAATAATAAATTTCCCAATGACAATATAAAGAGATGAGATAATAATAATAATAAAATAATAATAATAATAATAAAAATAATAATATAACATAATTAAAAATAAAAAATAAAAATAAAATAAAAAAAATATTATAATAGTAATAATATAATGTAAAAATCAAAAAAAATAAATAAGTTACATTTTTATTCTTATTGTCATTCCCTATAATGAAAATCTTATAACAAGAAAATTATCATCATCATCATAAAATGATAAAAGGGGTAATATAAGAAGAAAATAATAAATTGATATTGATATAGCATAATAAAATCTACATACTGATCTGTAATAAAAAGAATAAGAAAAACAATGGCAATCTTCATTTTATCATTTCAAATAAATTAATCTAAAAAACACAACGAAACAACAAAAATATGATAATTAAAACCAATAATAATAATAGTAAAAAAATAAAAATAATTTTACATTATTACATTATTATCTTTTATTATTTTATTTTCATTATTTTTATTATTATTATTTTTATCATTATGATAACGATAAGGAAGACTGATATTGGGTATAATAATATTAACAGAAATAACAAAAATTATAATAATAATCATAATAACGATGATAATGATAATGACATTAGTAAAAATAATGATAATATAATACAATAATAATGATAATATTATATAATAATAATAATAAAATTAGTAATATCTATAATAATGATAATAATGATACACAGTGAAAGATGGAATAATGCAATGCCGCATTGATATCGATAAATAACAACCCTCCCTGACCAGGACTCGAACCTAGTCACTCTGGTATGAAACCGAGGCCAGTGCTAAACCAACCGTGCCACACGACCCACTAAATGGAGTGTGCAACTAGGATCTTACTAGCTCCATAGACATTACCTATCTACTCATAATTGAGTAATGATAGCGAAGTTTTACGCTCACTCCCCGTGGGCACTCGTTGAAATTGATTTAGCAATTCAAATCCTAAGTCAGATGTACCGAGGTATATTTATGAAAGATGGAATAATGCAATGCCGCATTGATATCGATAAATAACAACCCTCCCTGACCAGGACTCGAACCTAGGTCACTCCGGGTATGAAACCGGAGGCCAGTGCTAAACCAACCGTTTGGTTTGGATTCCATTTGATACAATGGATATTCTTGTTGTGACATACTGTCTGCTTGATTTTGCTCACGTGTGTCAGCTGCTGCTGACTCGGCTGAACCGAGTCCTTGCCCGCCGTGGTGCCCAGCCACAGCAGTAACCTTCAGGCGACAGTTGCAACTTCTCGCGCCTGGGCGGGGCGCGAACCGCCGACCCCTCGGATGAGAGGCCGACACGTTACCACTGTACTACCCGGAGATAATAACATAATATTTATTATAATATAATAATGATGTAATGAAAATGATAATAACGATTATGACGATGATGATGAAGTAATAATAAAAATGAAGAAAGTACATAATAATACATGATAATTATGTAGGTGATGATGATGATGATGATAGATGATGATGATGATGATGATGATGATGATGATTGATGATGATGATGATGATGATGATGATGATGATAATAATAATGATATTAATAATAATATTATTATCATCATTATTATTATTATTATTATTGTTGTTGTTATAATTATTATGTTATTATTATTATTATTATTATCATTATTATTATTATTATTATTATTATTATTACTATTGTTATTATTATTATCATTATTAAGAAAAAATAGTGATAATGAAATAATAATAATAATAATAATAATAATAATAGTAATAATAACATCAACAACATCAACAATAATTATAATAATATTAATAATAATAGTAATAATAATAGTAACAATCATAATAATAATAATAATAATAATGACGATAATAATGATGATGATGATAATAACAATAATAATACATAATGCAGAGAAAGAAGAATATAAATGCATAATAATAATGATAATAATAATAATAATAAGAAGAAGAAGAATGATAAAAATAATAAAATAATAATAATAACATAATAATAGTATAGTATATAATAATAATGATGATAATAAAAATGATAATAGTAATAATATAATAATAATGATAACAATAATAATAAGAAGAATGATAATAATATAATACTAATAGTGATAATACTAATGATAATAATACTATAATGATAATAATGTAATATAATAAAATAATAATAGCAATAAAATATAATAATAATGATAATAATATATAATAATAATAATAATATATAATGATAGATGATGTAGATGATGATGATGGTGATGATGATGATGATTAGTAGTAGATGTAGTTGTAGCAGTAGTATTAGAACTATTATTGTCAATATTTATCATTATTATTATTATCATAAGAGTAATAATAAGAAGAATGATAATGATAATAATACTAACTATAATGATAATAATAATAATATAAACACAACACATAATAAATAATAATATTAATAATAAATAATAATAATAGTAAAAATAATGATAATGTTACGCCGGTCCGCCTCGTCTCTCTGCCACCAACACAAGGCAGGCTAGGCAGACGGCGTGCTATTCACAGGGTCGTGAACACTGAACAGCTCCAAGAGGCACCGAGCACCACAGCGTCCCAGAACACCAAGAGGGGAAACACCAAGTGGCGAGGCAGGGCACGAAATAAACACAAAATGACAGTCTTTCCTTTATTTACAAAAGTTATTTACCGTACACTTTTCTATAGGCCAATACAGGGGAAACCAGCATGTCACACTGCACGATGCAGCTTATAACAGGGCAACACAAAGTATATCAGGTCACAAGGGCACACACGAGGTCTTCACAGGAGCAGCACCCAACTCCGTCCCCCTTGCTTGTTCCTCCGCTTCCCTGCTCACACCCAGTTGCGTCATGTTTGCCCAGGTCCCTTCATGTTAACACATGCCCAGGTCATCCTTTTCATGTTAACACATGTTTCGCACAGAGACAAAGACCCAACTGGCGTAGCACTATCCCCCCCTTATCAAGCAAGTATGCTCTGACATACCTAACCTGAAACAAACTACAGAAAATTTAAAAAATTAGTCTCAGGAACAAACAAAATTCTTTCAAACAAAAGTAACCGTAATTGAAAATCAGTTCACAGAAATACAAAATCTTTCATCCAGCGCGGCTTTTTTCGCTCTCGCTGGGGTCGCTCTGGAGGAGGTGTGGGCGGCGGTAGATTGGCAGTGGCACCCAGAGGGGTATCTCCTGCTCCAAGACCTGGCTCATGGTCACCATTGACTTCTGTTGCATCGCCCTCACCGTCCAAATGCTCGTCCTCATCTCGGTCAGCGTCTGCCACGTCCTCATCGCCGCTACTGGGGCTAACGTCATCTTCTTTTTCACCATGGCCCCAGGAGTAGCTTCCTGGCCCATGGTAACGCCACAGCCGGTGCGCCAAGTCCTCGAGAAATCGCAACGCCCACATACCAACTCCTTGCCCGCAACTCTTTGATGCTCCCTTCCTCCAGTCCACTTTGCACAGCTGCACCTTCTGCTTACTCGGAAGTTAGCTACCAACCTGTAACTA
>NC_051411.1:18140538-18160781 GCF_015228065.2 Penaeus monodon
TCATCATCAAAACAACAAAAATAATAAAAAAAAAATAATAATAATAATAAAATGAAAAACAAAAATAAAAAATAATAATAATAATTTTTAATTTTTTGTTAATCTTTTTTCATTACTTTATCATCATTATTATGATTGTTTTTGTTAGAAAATAATAATAAAGTAATAAAAACTCTTTTTATTGTTATTGTTTTATAATTTTTTCTTATATTATTATTTTTAATATTATCATCTTACATTAATATTTTACTTTAATCATTTTTTATTTTTTTTCTTTTTTTAAAAAATGATTACTTTTAAGGTTTAATAATAATAAAAAAAATTTAAAAAAAATGATAACTATTTCAAAAAAATTTTTTGTTATTGTGAATATCGTCATCTTTTATCATCGGGTCATTATTCGTTATTATTCCCACTGTGTAATTGTTTTTTATCATTATCATCATTAAAATTATTGTTATTATCATTATTATTATTTTTTTTCATTTTTTATTATCATTATTATTTTTTTGTAGTATAGTAGTAGTAGTATTGTTACTGGGCGAAACATTTGTTAACATGAAAAAAATTTGATCTGGGAGGGTTTAAACATGGGGGGGGGCCCTGGGAAAAAACATACGCAACTGGTGTGAGGGGGGGAAGCGGGGGGGAAAAGCCAAGGGGACGCAGTTGGGTGCTGCCCCTTAAAGCCCTCGTGTGTGCCCTTGTGCCCCTGATAAATTTTGTGTTGCCCTGTTTTAAGCTGTATCGGCAGGTGACTGCTGGTTTTTTCCTCCCTGTTTGTGCCTATAAAAAGTTTAAAAGTAAATAACTTTTGTAAAAAAAGGAAAGACTGTCATTTTTGTTTTTTTTTCGTGCCCTGCCTCTCCGGGGGGTTTTCCCCCCCGGGTTTTTGGGGGGACGCTGTGGTGCTGGTGCCCTTTGGAGCTTTTCGTTTTTTCACGACCCTTTTGATAGACGCTGCTCCCTAGCCTCCCTTGTGTTGGGGGCAGAGAGAGCGAGCGGTCGCGTAAAAAAAAAAGGGGTGTCAGGGTGGTTTTTGTGATATTTAAATCAGGGGGGGACGCGCCCTTTTTATCATGTGGGGCCAAAGATGGCGGAAAAGCCTTTAAGAGAGGAGGCTAGATGGGCGGCACGAGGGGGTTTGAAGCCGGCCAAAAAACCTGATCACTCCCCTTTGCTGGCCCGGGAAAAGGGAGGAAATGGCACAAAGGGCAGAAGAGCAGGCCATGGGGGCAACAGGGGGCGCCCACCTCCGTCGAGATGCGGAAAAGGAAGGCAGAGGAACTTTTTTTCTGCCAACTTTTGAGGTGTACAGGGAATCTTGCATCTGTAAAAGATGGAAAAACTCCGTACACCGACAAGGCCTGCAACAGCGTGAAGAGTGAACTGTGGAAGGGGTGCAGACTCTGAAGGGCGAGGTTCAGGGCCTGAGGGAGGAAGTGAAGGAAAAAAAGGGCGTCACAAGGTGTAACGTTGCAAGCAGAGGGGGCAGACATTTTTCTGGCAACAGAGCCAGAGTGTCAATTTAGGGGGGCTGCCGGGGGTCCCATGGCAGGAAAACCCCCGGGCCCTCGCAGCGTCCGTCGGGGGCCCTGGTCCCTGCAGAAGGCTGGGGACCCCTCGGAACCCCTCCCTTTGGTATAGGTGGGGGCAAAAATCGGAACCGGTCAACCCGCCCCCCATTGCCTCCCTCACCAACTTTCTCCCACCGGGGCGTGTAAATTCACGGCACGCATTCCCCCACCCCGCGCCCCTCGGGGCCCCAGACTTCTGTGGGCGTTAAACCAGCTTAGTACGACGGGAAGGTGGGGGCCCGGGGGGCATATGTCGCCCAATTTTTTAAAAAGCTGGCATCTGCCCGGGGGTGGAGCCAGGAAGAGAAGGCCCCCCGCAAGCTGGGGAACAGCGCTAAGGGGGCCCCCCCGGTGGAGTGTTGGGGGTTTTGCCCCCCTCCCAAACATGCCCTTAACCCGCGTGGCGGAGGCTTTTTTAAAACCCGTTTTTGGGAAACCCCCACCCGGGCCGAGGGATATCGGGCCCCTTGAAGAAACGGAAATCGTGAGCGTGGGGGGACCTGTCCCAGCTGGCGCAGGATGGGGGGGGCCTGGTAAAGGAGGTCCTTAAACCCCGCGGGGTTGCGGAAAAGAGAAAAAGACGTGGGGGCCCCGGCCCGCGATTTCTTTGTTATGCTTTCAGGACCACAGCTGCAAACTACATCAAGCAGGCCCCCCCTGAGGGGCCGCAGGTGGTGCTGGGAGGGCCTTGGAGTTCGAGGCCTTCCCCGAAGGCAACGAGTGGCCTAAGACTAGCTGCTCAGCCCCACCATGACCTCTGGGGGGCCCGGGAAAGGCTAAAGTGGAGAAATACTTTGGGAAAATGGCCCGGCACTTTCCAAGGCTTTGTTGGAGTGCGGGAGAGGAAGGGCCCCAAAAAAGTAGTTTTTTTGTCGGAGGGAGCGGGAAAAACGGGCCCCCCAATGGTTTGATGCCTTCCAGCAGTGCTGCAAGGATGTGGGGAGGTATTATCAGCATCCCCAATGCATGTCCTAAGGGTAAGGAAGTGGTTTTCAGGCGGAAAAAATCGGGCGGGCTGGAGAAGGGGGCCGAAACCCACCGTCCTCAACCCGCTTGGGTAAGCTGCCCCTTGAAACCGCTGATGAGGTGGAGGGGGTCAGTAGATGGGAAGCCATGCCCCCCTAAGTGGACACGGGGGGTGAGAAGCCCTAGTGCGGCCCGATATGTTTTTGGGCCCTAGCACTTCCCAAAGCACCACAGAGACTGTGTGGTGTCACAGGGGGATTGTGTGCGTCAAGGGGGCCCGTGGGGGGCTTGTAAATTTGGCGTGGGGAGCACGGGGGCAGCGGCTGCCCCTGTTTTTGTGGCCTCTGGACGAGCATGCTTTCTGGGCCCCTTGACTATCTAGCAGAGTAAACGTTTTTTGTCCCCTTTTGGATGGAAGCTGGTAGGGGGACGGTGAAAAAGTGCCCCTTTCTTCCAGAGGGGTTGGGTGTCAAAAATAGTTTTTGGGGTGAGCGCTGCACCTTGCCCCCCGGGCAGAGTCCCCGAATCCGGTGTCGCTGTCAAAGGTGGCGTGGAGAGAGGGGCCCCGTGGAGCCCATTAAAAACCTGCACTGCTGATGGGGTAGCGGTTGGGCGGAGCCTTTTGGGGCCAGGGGAGGGGTTTGTTACAGTGTTTTTTAGCTAAAATTCTCCGATAAGGGGCCCCGAAGGGGCCAGCTGGTGCAAAGCCCGGGCACTTGTGAGGAAGTGGAGCATCCCGAAGAGTCGTCGGGAGAAGGAGTTTGGTTTTGGGGTTTTTGGGGCCGTTGCCTGACTTTCCCCGGGACCTTTTGGGGCACCGGTGTGACGTTTTACCATGGGCCAGGAAGCACTCCTGGGGGCCCCCTGGTGAAAAAAAAAGATGACGTTGCCCCATAGCGGGGGATGAGGGGCGTGGGCAGACGCGACCGAGATGAGGACGAGCATTTGGGGGCGGTGAGGGGGGATGCAAAGACCTCAATGGTGACCATAGCCAGGGCTTGGACGGAGATACCCCCTGGGGGGCCCTGCCACTAAACCCCCGGGCCCAACCTCTCCAGAGCGCCCCCAGCGAGAGCGAAAAAAGCCGCAAATGGGTAAAAAATTTTTTTTTTTCTGTGAACTGATTTTCAATTACGGTTACTTTTTTTTAAAGAATTTTTTTGTTTTTTGAGGGGCAATTAAAATTTTTTTGGTTTTTTTCAGGTTTAGGTTGTCAGAGCGGACGGGGGGCTCCTGCTTTTAATAGGGGGGGGGTAGTGTACGCCCCTGGGTCTTTTTTCTCTTGGGGAAACATGTGTTAACATGAAAAGGGTGATTTGGGCATGTGTTAAAAATGAAGGGGGCCCCCGGGCAAAAAAGACGAACTGGGTGTGAGCAGGGAAAGCGGGGAACAAGCAAGGGGGGCGCAGTTGGGGTTGCTCCTTGAAACCTTGTGTGTGCCCCTTGTGACCCGATATACTTTTTGTTTGCCCCCGTTAAAGCTGCATCGTGCAGTTGGGACATTGGGTTTCCCCCCTTTTTGTGCCTAAAAAAGTGTACAAGTAAAAAAAATTGTGTAAATAAAGGAAAGATTCATTTTTTTTGTTTTTTTTTTTGTGCCCTGCCTCGCCACTTGGTGTTTTCCCCCTTGGGTTCTGGGACGCTGTGGTGCTCGGTGCCTCTTTGGAGCTGTTCAGTGTTCACGACCCTGGTGAAAAACACGCCGTCTCCCAGCCTCCCTTGTTTTGTGGCAGAGAGCGGGCGGCCGGGTAAAAAATTTCATTATTTTACTATTTTTTATTATTTTTTTATTAATATTATTATCTTTATTATTATTTTTGTTTTTTGTTGTTGTTACATTTTATTATTTTTTTTTAATTATTTTTATTATTATTTTATTTAAATTACATTATTTTTTTTACATTATTATTATTATTATTATTATTATTATTATTATCAATATCATTATAGTTAGTATTATTATCATTATCATTCTTCTTATTATTACTCTTATGATAATAATAATAATGATAAATATTGACAATAAATATTTTAATATACTGCTCAACTAATCTACACTATCATCAATCATATCAATCATCATATCATCTAATCATCATCACACATCATATTTTTTATTATTATTATTATTATTATTATTTTATCGCTATTATTATTTTCGTTATAAGTATTTATATCATTGTTATTATAATTACTGTTTTCATCATTATCATTATTATTGTTATCATTATTGTCATTATTATCATTATCTTTATTATTATTACGATTTATTTTTATCATCATTATCATTGTTCTTATTATTATTAGTAGGGGCAGTACCAATTGTTATGTAACTATATAGTTATCATGATTATGATTATTAGTTGTAGTGGTAGTAGAGCTAATAGCAATGATAACAAGCTAAGGATAACAATAATAATGATAAAAACAGTTATGCGAGTGATGATCCCAGTTCTTTATTAGTATTAGTATTATTGTTATTATTATTAACATTTTTATTGTTATGATAATAATAATAATAATATTAATAATGATAATAATAATAATTATTATTATGATTTTTAACATTACCATTATTATCATCAGCATTATTCATGTTTTGATATTTATCATCACTGTCATATTCATGATTATCATTATCATCATAAGTATTATTTCCCTTATCAATCTATTATCATTTTTTTTACTTCTACAATTATCATTACTACTTTTTTTTATTAAATTTTAAATTGCTATTGCATTATATTTTTTTACTGTAACTAAAAAGTTATCAACCTTAATATTTCAATTTTAATATTTTTTTAAAATCTCATCATCATTATTTTAAATTTTTATTATTTTATTATTTTTATTTTTTTTTTATTATTTTATTATTATTTTATTATTATTATTATTATCATTATCTTATCATTATATTATCATTTTTATTTTTTATTTTTTATTATTATTTTTTTTTTTATTATTATTTAAATTTTTACTTTATTTTATTATTTTTACTATTATTATTTTTTGTTATTTTTATTATTATTGTTTTATTGTTTTTTTATCAATTATTATTGTTATCATTATTATTATCATTTCATTTGTTTTTTATTATTGTTATTATTATTATTATTATTTTTATTTTTTTATCATCATTATCATTATTTATTATGTTATTATTTTTATCATTCTTCTTATTATTATTGTTATTATTATTATCATTATTACTATTATCATTTTTTTAAATTTTATCTTTTTTTATTATTATTATTTTTTTTATTCTTCTTATTATTATTATTATCATTATTATTATCATTTATTTTTTTTTCTTCTCTGCAATTTATTATTTTTTTTTTATCATCATCATCTTTTTATTTCGTCATTATTATTATTATTATTATTATGATTTTTTTTAATATTATTATTTTAATTAATTTATTTTTTAATTATTTTTGATGTTTTTTGTTTTTTATATTACTATTATTATTATTATTATTATTATTATTTTTTTTCATTACACTTTTTTTTTTCTTAATAATGTAAAAATAATAACATAGTAATAATAATAATAAAAATAATTTACAATGATAATAAAAAATAAAAAATAATAATAAAAACATCCATCATAATAAAAATTTTATAAAAAAAACAAAAAAAAAAAATAAAAAAAATTAAAATGATATAATAATATTATTATTAATATCTTTTATTATTATCATCATCATCATCATCATCACATCATCATCTATATAATTTCATTTTTTATTTTTTATTCTTTTTTTTTTATTATTTACTATCATCATCATCGCATAATCGTTATTATCATTTTTCCATTACATCATTATTTTTTATTTTTTAATAAAAATTATTTTTTTTTATCCCCGGCTAGTACAGTGGTAACGTGTCGGCCCTCTCACCCGGGGGGTTTCGGGGGTTCGCCCCCCCGCCCCAGGCGCGAGAATTTGCAAACTGTCCCTGAAGGTTTAAAGCTGTGGCGGGGGCACCACGGGGGGGCAAGGGAAAATCGGTTCAGCCAAAGTCAGCAGCAGTGAACCACGTAAGAAAAAAATAAAAAACAGACATATGTCAACAAAAAAAATTCCTTTTTATCAAATGGAACCAAACCAAAAAGGGTTTTGGTTTTAAAGCCGGGCCCTTTTGGTTTCATACCCGGAGTGACCTGGGTTGGGGCCCTTTTGCCCTGGAGGGTTTTTTATTTATCATATCAATGGGGCATTGCATTACCCATCTTTCAAAAATATCCTCGGTACATTCTGACTTAGGTTTAAAATTGCAAATAAATTTTCCCCGAGTCCCCCGGGGGGTTTAGCGAAAAATTTTCGCTTTTCATTACCCCCAATTTTACGATAGATAGGTAAGTCTAGGAGCTAGTAAGACCAGTTCCCAAAAATCCTTTAGGGGGGTCGTTTTTGGCACGGTTGGTTTAGCACGGGGCCCCCTTTTTTCATCCCCGGGAGGGGGCCTGGGTTCGAGTCCTGGTCAGGGAGGGTTGTTATTTATCGATATCAATGCGGCTTTTGCATTATTCCATTTTCACTTTTTATCATTATTAAAAATCATTATTTTTTACTATTATTATTATTACTGTCCCCAAAACATCCTTTATTGGGTATAATCGTTATTATCATCAAACTATTGATTTTATACCCAAATTATTATCATTATTATACAATTTTAATTTTTTTATTTTATTATTTTTTTTATTTTTTGTTGTTATTATTATTATCATTTTTTTTTACTAAATTCATTATCATTATCTCGTTTTTTTTAATTATTTTTTATCATTTTTGTTTTTTTTTCTTTTTAATATTATTTCCCCAAAATACACCCTTCCCTTATCGTTATCATAATGATAATAAAAATAATAAAAATAAAAATAAAAAATGAAAATATAATAATAATAATAATAATGTAATAATGATAATAAAAAATAAAAATAATTTATTTTTTTTTTTTTATTTTTTTTTATTTATTGTTATTACATCATTATTATTGTTTTTTTTTCTGTTGTTGTTTTTTTTTATTTTTTATTTTCTTTGAAATGATAATAATGAAATTGCCATTTTTTTATTCTTTTTTTTCATTATTATCAGTATCATTCATTAGATTTATTATTGCTATAATCAATATCAATAAATTATTATTATTCTTCTTTTCATTATCCTTTTTATCATTATTATGATGATGATATAATTTTCATTTTATAAAGATTATTCTTTTTATCATGGGAATGACAATAAAATAAGAATGTAACATTATTATTATTATTTTGACTTTTTATCATTATTTTTTTATACTTTTTATCAATTTTATTTTTTGTTTTTTTATTTTTATTATTTTATTATTTGTTATTATTATTACTATTATTTTATTATTATTATTATTATTATTATTGTTTGGAATTATTAATTATTTTTTTGTTCCCTTTATCATTTTTATCCTTTTTTTTGTTTTTTGTTGTTGTTGTCGCTAGTATTATTGTTTTTTTAATGCTTTTACTGTTTTAGTTAAAACTTATTATATTATTATAATGATTAACTCCTTACTTTAAAAATATTACTGATATTATTTTTTTTTTTATTACTTTATCATTTTTTTATCCTGATAAAAAATTTATTGATCTTATCATTATTGTCATCATCTTTTTTTTATAATCATTATTGATATCATTATTATTTTTTATTATCTTTTTATTTTTTTTATTATTTATTATTATTATTTTTTTAATTATCTTTATTATTATTTCTTTTATTTTTTTAATTAGCATTTTTTTTTTCCATTCTAAAAAATTTTGCATCATCATTATTATGTTATCATTTTTTGTTTTTATAATTGTCATCATTATTATCTTATTTTTATCTTATTTAAATCTATTGAAATTATTTTAAAGTCAAAATGTATTTTTAATCGTTAATTTCTTTAAAATATTTTGTTACTCTATTAACTTTATTCATAAAACCCTCACTATTTGATCCCTTTCATATAATCTTGTTACTATTGCTAATAACAATGATAAATTTTATATAGATGATGATGATAATAAAAAAAAATTATTAAATTTTTATTTTTTATTTTTTATTATTATTTTGTTTTTGGATTGCTATTATTGTTATCATTTATTATGATGAAAAATTATTACTGAATCATTATTCTTATTCTCATAATTTTTTTATGAACTTTTATTAATATTCTTGTTATTACTAATTATTAGTATAACTTGCATTATTGTTATCAGAAAATTATTATTGACGCCTTAATATTGTTATTTTTTGTTTATTATTTTATTACATTTTGTAAAATAAAAAATAATAATAATAATAAAAATAAAAATAATAGTAATGAGATTATTTTTTATTATTATTATTATAATAAATTATTATTTTTTATTATTATTTTATTATTATTATATTTTTATTATCATTATTATTATTATTATTATTATTATTATTATTATTATTTTTTACTATTATTTTAAATTTATTATTAATTATCATCATCACATCATTATATAATATGAAAAATAATAATGTTTTTTTTTTGTTACACTGTTATCTTTTATTTTTTTATTTTAAATCTGTTTATTATTTTTTTTATTATTTTTTTACTGTTATTTTTATTACTACTTTTAATATTATTATTTTTTTGCTATATTTTATTTTTAAAGTTTATAATTTTCTACATAAAATTAATCACTTTTTATTATCATTTATTATTATCTTAAATTTTATCTAAAATAATCATTTATTAAAAGTGCTTTTTAAAAATTATTATCATTATCATATTTTATTACAATTATTATTTTTTATTACCATCGATCTTTTTTTTATCATTAATTTATTTGGGGGACTTTTAAATTTTTGATTATTTTATTTTATTGCTAAAAATTAAAAAAAATCTTTTACATTTTTTATTATTTCTGTTCCCCTCACCATTATCATGATAAAAAAATAATTTTTAATGGTATCACTTAACGGGTTTTTAAATGATAAATGATTTTCTTCATTATTATTATTTGTATAATATTAATATTGCTATTCGTATTTTTTTAAAACTATCATTACTACCATTATCAAAAAAATAGAAATTATTGTTATCATTATTATTACTTTTATGTTTTTTTTATCAGCTATTTTTTTTTTATTATTTTATCTTTTATTACCATTATTTCATTATTATTATTTTTTTTATTATTATTATTATATATTCCCATATTTTTATTATTATTATTTTATTTTTATTACTTTTATTATCATTACATATCTTGCTTTTATTTTAAATTATCACCACAAAAACTATATTATTCAATGATTACCTTTTTTTTAATTTTTTTATATTTTGGCATAATAAAAATAATATTATCATTATTTTTGTAATTTCATTATTACTATAATAAATGTGTTTATTCTGATAATAATAATGAAAACATTATTTTTTACATTATTATTATTGTTTTTTATTATTATCATTATCATTATTATTATTGTAACATTATTATTATTGTATTATTGAATTACTGTCATAACAATTATTATTGTTATAATTTTTACTAATATCTAGTTTTTATTTTTTCTTATTTTTATTTTTCATTATTTCTTTTGTTTTTTATTTTAATTTTTTTATTATTTAATTCCCAAAATGTATAATAGCAGAAATTATTTTATGTTTTTGTTCATTATTATTATAAATATGTTTTTAATTTTTAAATTTCTCAAATAGAAATGATAAATACTAATGGCAATTATTACTTTTTTGTTTATTTTGTGACCATAAAAATTTATCTTTTTTATTTTTTTTTTAATTATTACTTTTCATCATCCCTTTATCATTACATTGAATAATAATGAAAATAATAATAAAAATAACAATCAGCAACAATTATTATCATAATTTTTAAATCAATATCTTATCTTTTATTCATCATTATTATTTGTTATTAACATTAAAAAATTATCAGTTTTTTCTATTTTACTAATTTTAAAATAATAATTTTTTTATTTTTAAAGGGCTTATTTTTGTTTATTTTTTTTTCTCTTCTTGTTTTGTTTATTTTTATTTTATTATTTTATTTTATTATGTTGTTTTTCTTATCATTACTGTGTTTTTTTAACTTATGTTATTCTTATTTCTGTTTTTTCTGTTATACTATTGGAATTTATTTTGTATAGCAATTTTTTATTTTTTTTACCTTATTGTTTGTTAATCCTAATCTGTTTTTTAAAATGGCTTTTTTTTATTGTTGTTATTGTTTTATCATAAATTATAATAAATATCATTTTATAAAACCCCTTTATTAGCTTTTTATTTTTTATATTTTTTTTTTATTCTTATAATTTTTTTTTTTTAAATCATTATCATCATCATCTTTTAATTATCATTAGTATTGTTTTTTTATTGTTTTTTCTTCATTATTATATTCATATATTATTTTCAATCATCATTCATTATCCCCATATTCACATCATTAAATTTTTATTTTTTAAACAATTTATAGTACTAATATTTTTATTATTATTTATTGTTATTATTTCTTTTATCATTTTAAAATTTTATTTTCACTGTTATCACAACATTATTATTTTCTTTATTTTTTACTATTATTTTTTTAATATTTTTTTATTATCGTTATTGTTATTACGCTATTTTATTGTTTTTTTAATAAAAATAATATTTACTATCATCTTACAATTACATTAATTCTTTTTTTATTTTTAATCCTTATCATTATTTATTTTTTATTTTTTACAATATTCATTATTTTTTTTTATTACTATTTTTGTTATTGTTTTTATTAAAACCATTATTTTTTTAAAATTTTCATTTTTTATTATTGTTATCATCATTATTGTTATTGTTATATAAAAAAAGACTTTTTTTCTACATTATCTTTATCTCAAAATTAATAATCTTTTTTATTTTCATTATTATTATTATTATCATTTTATTTTTTATTATTATTGTTTTAAATTATTATTATTTTATCATTATTATTATTATTATTTTAAATTACTATTTTTTTTATTATTTTATTATTTTTTTATTATTTTTTTATTATTATCTTTAAAATTATTTTTATTTGCTATTATTATTTTTTATTTTTTTATCTTTTGTTATCATTATCAATATTTTATTATTTTTAAATTGTTTATTATTTTCATTTTACATTATTTTACTTTCATCATCAACATCTACCAATATTATTCCTGTTTTATCATCCCCTTTTATTTCTTTATCTTTTATTATTAATTATTATCATTTTTTTGATCAAATTTATTATTATCATTATTATTATTATTATTATCATCATTATTTAATAATAATTTTATCCCCATTGATGCTTTTGTTTTTTTTTATTCCATTAACATTTTTATCAAAAAATACTATAATTTTTTAAATTTTATTAGCATCATTATCTTTTTTTTTTTTATTTTTTTCTTTTATCATTTTTTTTTCTTATATATCCTCATTATTATAATAATTTTAAAAATATATATTACCATTGTTTTTTTTTTCATTTTTTTTTCTACGATATCATTATTTTTCATTAGCGTTATCATTAGTGTTTATAATTACTTATTCTTAAATTGTTTTTTTTCTTTTTTTATGATTTCTATTATGATTTATTTTTAATATTTTTTATCATCATTAATTTAATACCCATAAAACGTAATCATTATACTTGTCTTTTATTATTATTTTCTTTTTTTAAATTGTAATACTGTACATATTTTTGGTATTAGTATTATTTTTGTTTTTTATACAAGAAATAAAAATAATATGGTGGTAATGATAATGATTGTGAAAATATCAGAGAATTTTAAATAACATTATGACGATAAAATGATATCATTTTTAAATTTTTTTAATTATTATTTCATCTTTTCTTTTTTTTTATCATTTTTTTTTTGTTTTTTATCATCTTTACTATATGTTTTATAAATTTTGTTATTATTATTACCATTAATTTTATCATTATTAAAAATTTTTATTACCATTATTATTTTATTTTTTATTATTATCATTAATGATACTATCATTGACATTATGAAAAGGGGTTCGTACCATTATCATATTGCCTATTTTAATTTTTTTTTTATTTTTTGTTATCTTTATCCCATTATAAATTTTTTTCATATTTATTTTTTTTTTATTATCATAATTATCATTATTATTATTCCCCCCTTATGGTTAAAAAAATTATTTCTTTTTTATCTTCTTATCATTATTGCAATTGCTCATTTTGCAGGTTTTATTAAAAAATGTGATTTTTTATTGCTATTATCTTTATAAATTGCTGTTATTTCCATCCCCAAAGCTTAGGATCTTAGTGCCTCAAAAAAAATTATCATTTTTCTCCATACCGCACTCATTTTCCTTCTCGATTTTCCACCCAAAAAAATTTCTCAACCGTTTTTGTTATCCCTCCCAGCATCCAAAACAATAATCGGGATTACAGTCACCTTCCGATTTCCCACAAACGTGCAATCTCATTCTTCAGTATTTGATTGTCAATCTTTCCCAGTTCTTTTTCGACACTCTAACTCAAAAACTTTTCATCCTTCAAAAAGGGGCGAGGGGAAAAGATTTTATCAATGTAAAATTTGGGGGTAATTTGTCTGCAGAGCTTGTTTTTTTTTTATGCAAAAGCAGATCAAAGCCCCGACGCTTTTCAGGGCACTTCTGTGCAACCCTCTCCCGGTGTTTTCTTTGGGCTTTCCCCTCCAATTCTCTAGGTGTTACATGTTCCTTAGGGGTTAATCTTTTTTTATTTTGTTTGATTTTTTTTAAAAAAACCCTCAGGTTTCACTGATTTTTCATTTCAAGTATATGTAATGAACAGTTTTGTAACCTATAAACCCCCTGACACTTTACTCCCCCAGTACTATAACCCCATCAAAAGTGATTGTGGGATGAAACATCTAATTCAAAGTCATAATTTTTTCCGGGCCATCTCCCAAGCCCCGGGCAAACATTCCCCCATAATGAAACCCGCGCCATATCTCTTAAGGGCATTGCCATGTTTCAGCGCCATGATTTTATTATTTATTATTATTATTATTTTTTATTATTTATTATTGGGGTTTTTTTGTTGTTTTTTGTTTTTTTGGTTTTTTTTTGTTATTTTTATTATTATTATTTTATTGTTGTTGTTGTTTTTTTTGTTTTTTGTTTTTTTTTGTTTTTTTTGTTATTGTTATTTTTTTTATTATTTTTTTTCATTATTTTTTATTTTTACTACTATTTTTATCATTATCTCTATTACCATTAGATTTTACTATTACTATCTTTAAATTATAACTTTTAAATAATTTTCTTTTTTATTCTCATCATCATCATTATAGTCGTAAGTAGCAGTAATAGAAACTAAGAAAATATCAACTTTAAAAATTTTTTTTTTTTTATTATTATTATCATTAGAGTTTTATTATTATTATTTTATCATTATTTTTAAAATTTTTTTTTAATTATTATTAAATCATTATTATTATTATTTTATTGCTTTCTATTATTTTTTTTTTATTATTATATTATTATTATAATGTTTTATTTTTTATCAGTTTCGTTATTTATTTTTTATTTCATTATTTATTTTTATTATCATTTATTATTTTTTTTATTTTTATTATCATTGTTATTATTATTTTTTATTGTTCTGTTATTTTTATTTTTATTAATATTTTTTATTGTTTTTGCTATTATTTTTAAATCATAATTATTATTATTATTTTTATTATTATTATTTTACCTTTTTTTGGTTATGATTATTACTGTTAAAATTATCTTTATTATCTCTTTTTTATTATGTTTACCTTTTTCCTTTCATTATCATTTTTTTACCATTTTTATTATGATTCTTTTCATCATTATTACTATTATTATTGTCAGTACTATTATCATCATCATTATTATTATTATTTTCATTACGATTTATTAGATTATTTTTATTTTTATTATTATTATCATTATTATTATTTTCATGATTATCTTTATCATTTTTTTTATTATTATTTTATTATTTTTTTATTTTTTATCATTATAATTATCTTTATAATAATCAAATAATTTTTATTTTATCATTAAATTATCTTTAAAAAAATAAAAAAATTTTTTTATTATTTCATTTAATTAAAATCTTTAATAAAAAAATAATAATTATTTTTATTATCATTATCATTTTTACCTTATAATCATTATTATTATCATATTATTAGCCTCAAAATCATTGTTATTACCATCATTATTTTTTAAAGGGTTAATATTAAAAATTGTTAAAGTTAGTATTATCATCTTATTTTTTTTTATTCTTTTTATCATTTATCAGTATCATCTTTTTATATTAATAACTTTTACTATTGTTTTATCTAATAATTACTTTGTTATGAATTTTAAAATTTTTCTATTTTTTTATTTTTTTCTGTTATTAAAATTATTCATTATTTTCATTTTTATTTCTAATATTTTTCCTTATTATAAACATTTTATTGTTTAACCAATATAATTAATTATTTTTTTTCCCCCATTGATATTATTATTTTTATTATTTTTTATCATAAGATTTTTAGTAAAATTTTTCTCTTGGTTACCATTTTGTTTTTTTTTTTCATTTTGTTAAACAATATTATAACTCTTCATTATTTTTTTATTTCATAAAACTTATTAAAAAAAGGGTTTTTAAATTTATTATTATAATTATTAGTATATTACAATTGCTGTTGCTTTTTTTATTTTTTTTAAAAAATTTTAATTTTATGATTTTTTTAAATTTTTTTTTCTGTAATTGTTTTAATTTTTAAAATGTTATTAAATTGTAGGTTTTAATTTTTCTAATTATTACTAGATTTTTATCTTATTATTATTATTATTTTTTGTTTTTTTTTTGTCATTTTTTGTATAATAATAATAATATTATTATTATTATTCTATTATTTTTTTTATTGTAAAAAATTTATTTTATCATCAAGATTGTTATAAACTTTATTCTTTATTACTATTTATCATTATTATTATCTTTCATTTAAAATCGTAATCGCTATCATAATTAGCTTTTGTTTGTTTAAATTTATAAACAATTAATTAAAAATTTAAATCATTTTTATTTTAATCCACATAAATTTTATTTTATCTTTTATCATTTTTTTTCATCTCATCATCAAAAATTACTATCATTAAAATTAGAATCACTTTTATTATCACTGTTTTTACATTTTTATCAGTATCGTTACCATTCCTTTTAAAAATGATAAAAATAATAAAAAATGTTAATAATAAAATAATAAATAAAAAATAAATAATCATATATATATATATATAAAAAAAAAATATATAATATAATATAATATTTTTTTTTTTTCCTTATCATTATCATTTTTTTATCAAAATCATCATATATATTTTTATTTTATTCAATATTATTATTTTATCTTTAATTTCCCTTTTTTATCATTATAAAAAATAAAAAATAATTATGATTTTTTAAATTTATTATCATCATCATTATTAATAAAATCTTTTTTAAATATCATTATTATTACCTTTATTTATTTTTTTACTTTTTTTTTTTATCATCTTCCCATTATCATTATTTTATTATTATTGTAGTAAATATTACCTATTTATTTCTATTTTCTTTTCATGTTTTTTTTTTTGTATCATAAGATTATTTTTGATTTTTTATTAATTTTTATTATCATTTCCTTATTTATCTTTTTTATTATTCTCATTACTTTTACTACATTTCTTTTATTGTCATTATTTTTTATTATTATTATTATTATTTTTATTTTTTATTATTTTTATAATTTTTTATTGCCTTTTATCATTATTATCTTGATAATATCAATATATTTTAACAATCATTATTACCCTTTAAATTATCTAATTTTTTTATTTTTGTATTATTATCATTATAATGTTAAAAAATAATGATAGTAAATAAATTTGATACTACTACTACTACTTTTTTTTTGTTTATATTGTCATTATCATTATTATTATAAATTATTATATTTATTTTTATTAGTTTTATTTTTTATTAGGATACTAATATTAAATTATTAAAAATAATATAAAATCTCTCATTTTGTTATGCTTATCATTTCATTCTTTGCACTTTAAAAAATCTTTTTTTTAATATTGATTTTTATCTTTTCATTTTCATTATATTTTTATCAAATTTTTATTTATTGTACAAATTATAATCATTTTTTTTTTATTATTATATTATCATTATTTTATTATTTTTTACTATCATTTTTTTATTTTTTATTGTTATTATTTTAAAAATCATTACAATATTATCATTTATTATTATTATTTTTTTTTTAACTATTTATGTTTTTTAATTTGTTATTTTTCATAGATGTTATTATTTATTATTTTGCTACATTATTAAAACATTATTGGCTTTTTTTATAGTTATTGTCAATTTGTCATTAACTTTCTATCATTTTTTTTTATCATCGTTGTACATTATCATTACTATTATGATATTTATCATTATAATGATAATAAGATAAAATAGTAATAATAATAATGTAATGATAATAATAATAAAAAACATTATTTTTATTATTATTATTATTATTTTTATTATTTTTCGTTCGTTATTTTTTTTTTTGGTATTATTATTATTGTTATTATTATAAAATTTTTTTGATGTTATTACATTATTTTATTACTTTATCATTTATGTAGTATTTTTCCCTATCAAAAGCCCTTTTTTTATTACTATTACCATTTTTTATCTCAATAATCATTGTAAATTTTTATTACTTTTTTGATCATAACATAAAAAACATCATCACCCTCCTTATTATTACCATCATCATCACATCGTCCCCGGCATCCCCCTTATCCCTACCTATCTACTCTTTATCCCCCACCCCTATCCCTCCACATCCTTATCCTCATCCACATCCTTAACCCATCCCCATCCTCATTCTCGTCCTCATCCCCCAACTTTTAACCCTCCTCCTCTCCTCACCCTATCATCTCCCCCTCATTCCCCGTCCTCATCCACATCCTCACCCCATCTACATCCTCATCCAATCCTTATCCCCCATCCAAATTTTCTCTACATCCCCCCTCCATATCCCCATTTTCGTCCCCATCCACGTTCTCATTCTCATCACTCCTTATCCATCCAATCCTCATCCTTTCATCATCATTATCGTCATCATCACATCATCATTTTTATTATCACCATTATGACATTTTTATAAAAACCTTTTTTGTTATTAGTACTAAAATTTTTATGTATGTTTTTTTATTTTTTATTTGAAAAATTAACCCTTTATTTACCATTATTTTTTAATTATTATTTTTTTTTATTTTTTACTTTTATTATTTTTTATCATCATTATTATTTCATTATCTACGACTATGACCACTATTATTTTTTTTCACTATTATTGTTTTACTATTAAAATCATCATTACTTTTTTTATTAATATGATTTTCATAGCATTCTTAAAACATTATAATTATTTTTATTATCAATATTATTTTTATCATTACTTTTTTTTTCATTATTATTTCATTATTTTCATTTAGTTTTTTTATTAATCATTATGTAATTTTGTTATCATTTATATTACATTTCTGTTATTCCCTATTCTTATCATTGTTAATTTTTTTCTTATAATTATCATTATCATTTATGATTACTCTTATCATTTTACTTTTTTATATTATTTTTATTTCAAAAACGTTTTTTTTTTTTTTTTATATTATCATATTGTTTTTTTATTTGGTATTATTATCCTCGTTATCTTATTTTTCAATTATTATTCTATTATAAACATTATTTTTTATTATTATATCACTATTATTTCATTTGTCATTATCATAAATCATTATCATATTTAAAAATTTATTTTATTAATCGTTATTTTTCTTAGTATTTTTGTTTCATTATTTTTTTGCAAGGGTTTTTCCGGGTCAAAAAGTTACGTATGATGTAAAAAATAAAATCTACTCCTCCACCCTGGGGAAAGATGAGTGGCTTTGCTGTTTTTCCTTGTTTGTGTATATCTTTTTTTAAAAAAACTTTTGTTGCTTCATATCCTTTTTACTGATCTCTCCCCTTAGTCCCTGATCTATAAAAGTACATCTGCACCATACGGTACTAACATTACTTTTATACTACTTTCCGTTTTTATTTTTTTACTAACCCCGTTTTAATTCTTTTCCTTTTTAGTTTTTTGGCTCCCTTCCTTCCTTTTTTCCCCCAGACTTACCTTTTTCATTCATTTTTTTTTTTTGGGTTTCCATTTTTTTTGTAGTTTTTTTTACATTTTTTTTTTTTAGTAATTTTTATGCCTATTCCCAAAAATCAATTAACCATTTACATAAAGGGGAAATTTTTTTTGGGTGAACCACCAAAAAGGGCAAGGGCCGAAACGCTCGGTCGGTGACAAACATTTGCATTTTCCCTGGTGACTCGTGCCCTTTTCGGGGTATGGCGAGTTGCTCTGTTTTATCAAGGGGAAATGTAAAGGTGTGATGTCCTTGTATTTGGGTATGTTCGAAAAAAATTGTGGAAATAAAAAGCACGTGGGGTGCCCTTTTTTTTTAAGTTGCCCTTTTCTTTCTTTTATTCGTGATACTTTTTTTTTTATTCTACGAGATGACTTTTTAAATCACCTGAGAGTCACACAAATAAACCGACCCACAGGGAAAAAAACCCCGTTGCTGGTTTTCGCAAACTACCAATTAACATCTATAACCTTCGACAGTTTTTATTATTGTTATTATCAATATCATAAGATAATAATAAAATTTTTCATTATTATTATTATTATTATTACTATCGTTTTATTATTTTTTTTGTTTTTTTTGTTGTTGTTGTTTTTTATTTTTTATCATTTCAATTTTTATCATATATTATTATTATGATTTTTTTTTTATTAAGATTTTTTTTTATTATTATTATTATTTTTATTTTTCATTTTTAATCATTACATTACTAATATTAATATTTTCGTATTATTTTCATTATATTATTATTATTATTATTATTGTAATTATTTTGTTATTTTTGCTCTATTTTGTTTAAATTTATTTTTGCATGGATATTATTAGTTTAATAATCTTTCAAATTTTTATTTTTTAAATTTTCACTATTTTGTTATTATTTTATTATTATTATTTTTATTTCCCTTATTATTATTTATCATAAAAATATTTGATTTCGATGTTTTATCACTATTCTTTTTATTTTTTTATTATTTTTGTTTATTATTATTATTATTTTTTCATTGTTTATCTTTAAACATTTTTTTTTTTCAAAATTTCACTGTTACAAAGATTATTTTTGCTATTGTAAATATTATTGTTATATGACTATCATTATATTTAATTTTTTTTTTTAAAAATTATTTTTATTTTTTTATTATTATTATTTCAAATTTTTATTTTATTTGTTATTATTATTATATTAAAAATTTTCATTATTATTATTTTTTTTGTTTTATTTATTATTTATCAATCAATTTTGCATTACATTTTTCTATCATTATTACATTTAAATTTTATTATTAAAAAAAATTTTTATCATCAAAATTTTTTTATTATATTTTTTAATTTTTATATTTTTCTATTTTCATTATCATTTTATTTAAAATTTAAATTTTTTTTTATTTTCTTTTTTTTATTTATTATTATAAATTATTTTTAAAAAATATTATTTTATTTTTAAAA
>NC_051411.1:18160881-18169002 GCF_015228065.2 Penaeus monodon
AGGAGGAGAGAGAGAGAAGGAGGAGGAGAGAGAGGAGGGAGGAGAGAGGAGGAGGAGGGGAGAGGAGGAGGAGGAGGAGGAGGAGGAGGAGGAGGAGGAGGAAGAAGAGGAGGAGAAGAAGAAGAAGAAGGGGAGAGAGGGAGAAGAAGGAGGAGGAGGAGGAGAAGAAGGAAAGAAGGAGGAGGGAGGAGGGAGAGGGGAGGAGGGGAGAGGATGAGGAGGAGGAGAAGGAGGAGAAGGAGAAGAAGAAGGCGAAGAAGAAGAAGGAGTAACAGCTGTTTATATATTATTTTTTTAGTATTACTTCTTGCCCATCAGTATATTTAGAAAGAAGGGAAGAGAAGGAGAAGGAGAAGGATAAGAAGGAGGAGAAGAAGAAGAAGGAGGAGAAGAAGAAGGAGGAGAAGAAGAAGAAGGAGGAGAAGAAGAAGGAGGAGAAGAAGGAAGAGGAGGAGGAGAAGAAGAGGAGGAGGAGAAGAGAAGGGAAAGGAGAAAAGAGAAGGAGGAGAAGAAGAAGAGGAGGAGAAGAAGGGAGGAGGAGAAGAAGGAGGAGGAGGAGGAGGAGGAGAGGAGAAGAAAAAGAAGGAGGAGAAGAAGAAGAAGGAGGGGAGAGAAGGAGAAGAAGGAGGAGAGAGAAGAAGGAGGAGAAGAAGGAGAAGAAGGAGGAGGAGAGGAGAAGAAGGAGAAGAAGGGGAGGAGGAGGAGAGGAGGAGGAGGAGGAGGAGGAGAGGAGAGAGAAAGGAGAGAAGGAAAGAAGAAGCGAAGAGAAGAAGGAGTAACAGCTGTTTTATATTATTATTATTTTTTTTAGTATTACTTCTTGCCCATCAGTATACATTTATGAGAAGAAGGAGAAGGAGGAGAAGGAGAAGGAGAAGGAGAAGGAGAAGGAGAAGGAGAAGGAGAAGAAGAAGAAGAAAAAGAAGAAGGAGTAAGAGCTGTTTTATATTATTATTATTTCTTTTTTTATTACTTCTTGCCCATCAGTATATATTTATGAACTTGAAGAAGCCATGACCATAAGTATTTTACTTGGAGCATTGGCTTTCATTTTACTGAATATTGTAATGAATACCAAAAGATGATGATACTGTGGCTACAAAAAATGTCTATCATGACATTATAGTCTTGAGAGTTTATGTACTCCAAGCAGCAAACTGTAGGTACTTCAGGATCCTACAAATAGACCAGTAGCCTCCTGTTCATTTCTGCCTCATAATGAATGAGATAAGATGCATAACAGGGAAAATGTTAAATTAAGAAATTAAAGGTTTAGCCTTTGAGATACTCCTTATTAAAAATGCAAGAAAGCATTCTAAGGAAATTCTGGGAAATGTAATAATTGAAATCAATGGGTTGAGTAAGATAGGAAATGGAAAAATACAAGGCACACTCTCAACTTACTTTGTTTGGAGACTGGCTCACTGTTTTTGAAGGTGAAATGAGTCCCATCTGCTGTGCTTGCTGGAGTGTAAATTTGGTGGGAGATGGTACCATCTGGGTGCTTCCACCTGTACCACTCTGACTGGTGACCAGGCGGACCTGCTGTCCTCCAAGCTACCCAAGCTACCTCCTGCCTGACTTGTGATGATCACCTTAGTTACCGTCTGTTTGAAGATTATTTCAGAAGAATTATACACCATATCACATAAAGAAAAGGCTACTTTACAACTTTTAGGAAAAGCCTAAGAGTAGTAAAGTAGCCTTTTCTTTTCTAAAAGTAAATAAAATAAAAGAAAAGAAAAATTTGCTGAGAGTTCAAGTCAATTTTTCCCTATTATACAGCAATTTCAACCCACTGGTGATGGGTTCATGCACTACCTACAGTAATTTGCTTTATCAAAATTGTTTAGTTATCAAAGAGTCAGTTAATAAGTTTCATCACATACTTTATGTACTACTTCCAACAATGGGTGAAAAGACTAACTAAACTAAACTATATATAAAAAATTATAATGATAATGATAATTATCATTATCATTATTACTTACTCCACTATTGTGTGACTGTGTCTGCTGAGGTTGTTTGACCTGGACGGTGCGAACTTGCTGAGGGACAGTAGCTGGCTGCGTCACCACTATCTGTTGTCTGAGAGCACCACCTAGCTGTGCTGCATTAACTACAACTGGTTTGTTGCTGTTGCTGTTCCCAAGGCCTGACATAGTCGTTACTACTTGTCCTCCAGATGTAATGATGCGGTTGTTCATTGACCCCAAAGAGAGTGAATTCTGTAGTGCATAAATTGGGTAAATAAAGAGAAAGATAAATAAACAAGTATGATGAATAATAGTCATAATAGTCATAATAATAATAATAATAATGATTACTACAACAACAAAGAGATTGGATTTCTGGCCCCTGGTATCTACATTCCAACTTGCATTATCATGGTAGAGACATATATATACCATGATATTCATTCTGCCGTCAGTGAATCCAGGACTCAATCCTATGCCTTGGAGTACTAATGCTTTTTGCAAGAAGAAGTCCTTGAAACAGATCATGGGCACAGTTGGCAATGACTTCACCCTGAGACTGGTTAAGACCTGTTACTTGCTCAATCCAGACCCACCAACTCATAATACAGACACTCAGGTTGACTACCAGAATATGATCCCACCCACCAGGATGTCTTCTCTAGAGAAACTATATTTTTAATTTGAACACTGATGATGCCATGCAAATTGGATTCTATTCTTCTTGTCTGTGACCCACTGTTCTAGTACATTCATCTGTATCTTGTTAAGAATACAGCATAAATAAAGTTTATAGACAAACCTGGTTTTGTTGAAGCACCACAAATTGGCCAAGACTGCTCTTGATAACTTGTGGAGTCTCTGTGACAATTTGATGAGTTGTGGTATCTCCACCTGTGAACGAAGCAAGCAAGCTGCAGTGCCCGACTCCCCACCAGCTGACAACTCCTCCCCTGTCATGGTAATCAGCTCTCCTCCTTGCTGCAGCATGTCCATGTCACCTGTTGTTAAACCACTTTTTAAAAATTACATATCAAAGCCAACATACATGTATATTTGGATGTCTCACAAACAAATATCAACAATGGCAAAGATACTTCAATAGGCATATAAGGATTAAAAAAAGTCATAGGGATGGTAGAGAAAAGGGCAAAGAAAACAAATATGAATATATATTTTTATATATTATATATATATATATATATATATATATATATTATATATATATATAAATATATATATATACACATATAATATATATACATATATATGATATACACATATATATATACATATATATATATACATATATATATATACATATATATATATATATATAATATATAATATATATATATATTATATATACATATATTATATAGTATATATATATGTATATATATATGTGTATATATATATATTTTATATCTATATATAATATATATATATATATATATAATGTTTAAAAATATATATTCATATTTGTTTTCTTTGCCCTTTTCTCTACCATCCCTATGACTTTTTTTAATCCTTATATGCCTATTGAAGTATCTTTGCCATTGTTGATATTTGTTTGTGACACATCCAAATATATATGTATGTTGGCTTTGATATGTAATTTTTAAAAAGTGGTTTAACAACAGGTGACATGGACATGCTGCAGCAAGGAGGAGAGCTGATTACCATGACAGGGGAGGAGTTGTCAGCTGGTGGGGAGTCGGGCACTGCAGCTTTGCTTGCTTCTGCTTCCACAGGTGGAGATACCACAACTCATCAAATTGTCACAGAGACTCCACAAGTTATCAAGAGTAGTCTTGGCCAATTTGTGGTGCTTCAACAAAACCAGGTTTGTCTATAAACTTTATTTATGCGTATTCTTAACAAGATACAGATGAATGTACTAGAACAGTGGGTCACAGACAAGAAGAATAGAATCCAATTTGCATGGCATTCATCAGTGTTCAAATTAAAATATAGTTTTCTCTAGAGAAGACATCCTGGTGGGTGGGATCATATTCAGGTAGTCAACCTGAGTGTCTGTATTATGAGTTGGTGGGTCTGGATTGAGCAAGTAACAGGTCTTAACCAGTCTCAGGGTGAAGTCATTGCCAACTGTGCCCATGATCTGTTTCAAGGACTTCTTGCAAAAAGCATTAGTACTCCAAGGCATAGGATTGAGTCCTGGATTCACTGACGGCAGAATGAATATCATGGTATATATATGTCTCTACCATGATAATGCAAGTTGGAATGTAGATACCAGGGGCCAGAAATCCAATCTCTTTGTTGTTGTAGTTATTATTATTATTATTATTATTATGACTATTATGACTATTATTCATCATACTTGTTTATTTATCTTTCTCTTTATTTACCCAATTTATGCACTACAGAATTCACTCTCTTTGGGGTCAATGAACAACCGCATCATTACATCTGGAGGACAAGTAGTAACGACTATGTCAGGCCTTGGGAACAGCAACAGCAACAAACCAGTTGTAGTTAATGCAGCACAGCTAGGTGGTGCTCTCAGACAACAGATAGTGGTGACGCAGCCAGCTACTGTCCCTCAGCAAGTTCGCACCGTCCAGGTCAAACAACCTCAGCAGACACAGTCACACAATAGTGGAGTAAGTAATAATGATAATGATTTTTATCATTATCTTTATAATTTTTTTTATATAGTTTAGTTTAGTTAGCTTTTTCACCCATTGTTGGAAGTAGTACATAAAGTATGTGATGAAACTTATTAACTGACTCTTTGATAACTAAACAATGTAAACAATTTTGATAAAGCAAATTACTGTAGGTAGTGCATGAACCCATCACCAGTGGGTTGAAATTGCTGTATAATAGGGAAAAATTGACTTGAACTCTCAGCAAATTTTTCTTTTATTTTATTTTATTTACTTTTAGAAAAGAAAAGGCTACTTTACTACTCTTAGGCTTTTCCTAAAAGTTGTAAAGTAGCCTTTTCTTTATTTGATATGGTGTATAATTCTTCTGAAATAATCTTCAACAGACGGTAACTAAGGTGATCATCACAAGTCAGGCAGGAGGTAGCTTGGGTAGCCTTGGAGGACAGCAGGTCCGCCTGGTCACCAGTCAGAGTGGTACAGGTGGAAGCACCCAGATGGTACCATCTCCCACCAAATTTACACTCCAGCAAGCACAGCAGATGGGACTCATTTCACCTTCAAAAACAGTGAGCCAGTCTCCAAACAAAGTAAGTTGAGAGTGTGCCTTGTATTTTTCCATTTCCTATCTTACTCAACCCATTGATTTCAATTATTACATTTCCCAGAATTTCCTTAGAATGCTTTCTTGCATTTTTAATAAGGAGTATCTCAAAGGCTAAACCTTTAATTTCTTAATTTAACATTTTCCCTGTTATGCATCTTATCTCATTCATTATGAGGCAGAAATGAACAGGAGGCTACTGGTCTATTTGTAGGATCCTGAAGTACCTACAGTTTACTGCTTGGAGTACATAAACTCTCAAGACTATAATGTCATGATAGACATTTTTTGTAGCCACAGTATCATCATCTTTTGGTATTCATTACAATATTCAGTAAAATGAAAGCCAATGCTCCAAGTAAAATACTTATGGTCATGGCTTCTTCAAGTTCATAAATATATACTGATGGGCAAGAAGTAATAAAAAAAGAAATAATAATAATATAAAACAGCTCTTACTCCTTCTTCTTTTTCTTCTTCTTCTTCTTCTTCTTCTCCTTCTCCTTCTCCTTCTCCTTCTCCTTCTCCTTCTCCTTCTTCTCATAAATGTATACTGATGGGCAAGAAGTAATACTAAAAAAATAATAATAATATAAAACAGCTGTTACTCCTTCTTCTTCTTCGCCTTCTTCTTCTCCTTCTTCTCCTTCTTCTCCTCCTCCTCCTTCTTCTCCTTCTTCTTCTCCTCCTCCTCCTTCTTCTCCTTCTTCTCCTCCTCCTCCTCCTTCTTCTCCTTCTTCTCCTCCTCCTCCTTCTTCTCCTCCTCCTCCTTCTTCTCCTCTCTTCTCTCTTCTTTCTTCTCTTCCTCCTCCTCCTCCTCCTCCTCTCTCCTCTTCTTCTCCTCCTCCTCTTCTTCTTCTCCCTCTCTTCTTTCTCCTCCTTCTTCTTCTTCTCCTCCTTCTTCTTCTTCTCCTCCTTCTTCTCCTTCTTCTTCTTCTTCCTTCTTCTTCCTTCTCCTTCTCCTTCTCCTTCTCCTCTCTTCTCATAACTTTTATACTGATGGCAAGAATAATACTAAAAAAATAATGATACATTAAAACGCTGTTACTCCTTCTTCTTCTTCGCCTTCTTCTTCTCCTTCTCTCTCTCTTCTCCTCCTCCTCCTCCTCCTCCTCCTTCTCTCCTCTCCTCCTCCTCCTCTCCTCCTCTCCTCCTCCTCCTCCTTCTTCTCCTTCTTCTCCTCCTCTCTCTTCTTCTCCTTCTTCTTCTCCTCTCTTCCTCTTCCTTCTCTCTCCTCCTCCTCCTTCTTCCTTCCTCCTTCCTTCTTCTCTCCTCCTCTCTTCTTCTCCTCCTCTTCTTCTTCTTTCTCTCCTTCTTCTTCTCCTCCTTCTTCTCCTCCTCCTCCTCCCCCTCCTCCTCCTCCTTTCCTCCTTCTCCTCCTCTCCTCCTCCTCCTTTCCCTCCTCCTTTCTCCTCTTTCTTCTCTTCCCCCTCTCCTTCTTCTCCTTCTTCTCTCTTCCTCCTCCTTCTTCTCCTCTTCTTCTTCCTCCTCCTCTTCTTCTTCCTCTTTGTCTCCTTCTTCATCCTTCTCCTCTTCTCTCCTCCTCCTCTCTTCTTCTCCTCCTCTTTCTCCTCCTCCTCCTCCTCCTCCTCCTCCTCCTCCTCCTCCTTCTTCTTCTTCTTCTTCTTCTTCTTCTTCTCCTCCTCCTCCTCCTTCTTCTTCTCCTCCTTCTTCTTCTCTTCCTACTTCTTCAGATATTCCAAGTATGATATTTAATCACTCATGTCTTCTTTGGGTTCTTATTTGTTGGGCAGGAAGTAAAATCTTGCATGATGCATATCATGAATCAGTTGTTATTTCTTCTTTTCTTCCTTGAATCTGTTAAGTATAAACTTACCCACCATATGGTTTTGCAATATTAGTTACTGGAAGTTCTATGTAAAGTCTGTGTCTGGATTTTAGGATTAGTATATAATGCGTCTATTATTTTTTGGATAAATATAAAGGTGAAAAAAGATAAAAGGTAAATTTCATCATATATCACTAAGGGATTCTAATAAATTCCAACTACATTTCATAGAACTTTTTGTTATGATAAAAAATATATATCATATATATATTTTTTTTTCATATTGTGTTTTTCATGATATATATTTTTCTGGGTAGTACTTATAAAGAAAGTGTGTTATATAATGTTGGGTTTATTAATGAAGTTGAGAAGAAGCTGTTGATATAGATAAAAAATATATTATATATTTTATTTTTTATTTTTTATTTTTTATTTTTTACAAAAAGTCTTTTCCAACTCACTTATAAAGGAACGGGTGTTTATGATTAATTAATTTACTGTGATGGGATATAAGCTTTAATTTCTTCACTTTGCTTATTGAATGATTTTGGTGCTGTATTTTTTATTTATTTATTATATTTACTATGAGGGAACACAAAGTATGTATAAAATCAATACTTAAATTAAGGTAAACTCTAATGTTTTTTCTTTCTTTCTTTCTTGAATTTCATTTGAAGCATTATTAACCCTTTTCCAACGGGTAGTATTCATAGAGGCCTAGGCCTCGCTGCTGGGGGCTTATATCGTCGCCCTAGCATGCGCGACCGCTCATGCCAATATCAGCATCCCATGCCGTTTCTTCGTAATACTACGAAGATATGATGTATTTTCAGTTTTCATTATTTTCTAAAGTCTCTACTTGCCAAACTTCCTGATAAATCGAGACTGAAGGATATTTTTGTTGTTATATAGACTCCATAGTTGATCATTATTCGGTCTATAGTCCAAATAGAATAAGCAGTGTACGGCATCATGGAGTTGAAATTGTCGTTTTTTTTTTTTTTTTTTTTTTTTTTTTTTCCCCATAGTAAAAATGACTTAATCACACTTTCAGTGGCAGAAAAATAATAATTTGTGCCCTTGGGGAAAAGTCCGCTGCCATGCTGTCATACATGC
>NC_051411.1:18169102-18176277 GCF_015228065.2 Penaeus monodon
CCAAAGGGGGGGCCCAAAAAAAAAAAATGGGGAAAAAAAATTTTGGGAAAGAAAAAAGAGAGGGGGTTAAAAAATTGGGGGGCTTAACGGGGTCTGGAAAAAAAAAACGGAGAAAAAAAAGCGAATCCCAGGGGTCAGGGCCCAGAAGAGATTAAAAATATTTCGACTAATAAGGGCAGGGAGGCCCGGATATTTGGTAAAGTCTCAATCAGGGGGTTTGGTACAGGGTTTATAACCGAAACTAAGCCGTTTAGGGCCAAAAAATAATGTGTGCTGAAACTTGCATGGGGGCCTTCAAATGGGGAAAAAGAGGGGAATTTGAAGGGCAAATTTAACCCCAAAAAAATAAAATTAAAGGGAAAAGTTTTATGAAACACAATTTTCCCTCGTATACCGTGAGAAGAAAATTTTTTGAAAAGTGGTTTATTGACTTCTGGAAAAAGAAAACGGTTATACGAGTATGGTTGTGGCAATTGAGAAAATTTTCAGGGAACGCCTCAGGATTTTAATGGGGGAAAAAGGGTGATTCAACTCACGACGGGTGCTTTTGAAAACCCCAAAACAAAGGAGGTGGTTTATTTTGAAAAAAAAGCTTTCAAAGGCTATAATTTTAAATGGGGGAAGGGGGAAAAAAACTGAAATTTTTGGATCCAGGGGCGGAGAAAGATCCCATAATTGGAAAGGGGTCGTGGTTTCAAAGGAATAAAAAAATACTTAACATACGTTTTTTTTAGGGCCCAAATATTAGGGACATGGAAAAGGTGGGGAGAGAACAAAACGGTAATCGGGAATCGTACAGGGGGTGTGAAAGGAAGTTCTCATGGAGACAAATAGGGGGGGGTTTTATAGAAATATGGTACGAAGGTCAGGTCTATGAGACGAAAAACCCCGAAAAGTAAAAAGCCAATGAAACGTTAATTTAGTTATAGGAAAGTAGGAGAAAAACCCGGGAAAAAGTAAAAGGTCAAGGGAAGAATAATTGGGGTTATCATGAAGGAAGGGTCCGGGGGACCCTTTTTTGAGAAATGGAGTCAATGTGTACCGGAGGGGCGGAAAGGGATAAAGGGGGGCGGAAATGGGGGGTAGTGAGGGGAGGGTTGGGTGTTGGAAGGAGGGGGGGGAATTAATGATGGGATGGGGGTGGCAGTCAATTTGAGTGAAGGAATGGGGGTAGAGAGGAGGGCGGTGAGAAGGGTGTTCCCCCGGGTCATACAGAAGTTTTGGTGTCCTCAAGGGTTTGAGGGGAGTTGGGTAGAATCTGGGGAAAGAAAAATATCTGAGGTAAGTGGAACGACACCGGGGAAAGGGTAGATTGGAGTTTCTAGGGCCTGAATTAGAAAAATAAAAGAATCGGGAAAAAGAGGGGGGTGGGGGGGTTGGGGGAAGTGGGAAAAAATTAGAAAGGGTCCTTAAAAAAACCCCAACCAAACTGTGGCAGGCAGATCTATAAAATACATTATGGGGGCCTCACAATTGACCGTACCGCTTGTGCACGGCATTTGATGGGGCTGATCAGGGTTGGAGCCCGTGATAAAGGGGAGAGTCTTTTGTTTTTGGGGAGGCTAGATGTATGGGGCAATGGTGACCCCGGGGTGGCCGATTTTTTTAAGCAGGATTAAAACTTAGACGGCAATCTGGTTCGGGGGTTCGAGTCACCGGCCAGCGCGTTTTTTCCCCTTGGGCAAGGAACTTCACCTCGTTTCCAAACTAGCGGCCCCAACCCGGTTAAAGAGAGGGTTTTGGCGTCGGAAGGGCTTTTCTGCGAGAACCTATTAGGGTACCCCATATAAGAATGGGAAAAACTTAAAAAAGCGTTTGTATAGAGGCAAAATTAAAATTAAAAAAGGGGTTTGCAAAAAAAGGAAGGGGTTTAAGGGGGATTAAATCCTTTGCAGGAAAATTCAGGGGGTACGAACCGGAAGGGGGTTTTTGTGACAGAGTACAGTGTTCTGGGGGATGCGGAAGGGGAATGGGGAAGGAAAAGGTACCGGACAAGGAGAATGGGGTTCTGAAGGGAGTGGGGGAAGGGGGTAGGGGGAAAAGGAGGAGGGTGGATGTCGGCAGTTACTTTTAGTGAAGGGAAAAGGGCAAGAAATTTGGGGGATGGAGGGGGTAGGGGTTATTTGGGGCTTGGAAAAAAAAAGTTTTTATTGATGGGGAGAAGATGGGGGAAAAAGACGGGGGGGAGGAGAATCTTGGGGGGGAGGGAAAAAGGGGGGGTAAAAAAAGTTCTAGAGAGAGTAAAAAAAAACCCTCCGTGTTCTTTCCCGGTTTGGGCCCCCCGTACGGATGCCCAAAAAAGAAATTTAGAATTTTCGCCTCAGACTCAAAATTTTGGAGGGGAAACCCTTATAAACTAAAAATTTTGGGGGGCCACCACAAAAGTGTGTGACGTGCAGAGCATTTTATCTTTTTGACCAGGTGGGGATCAAAGGCTTGGGGCTCTGGGCGGCAGTATTTGAAGGGAGATCATTTTAGGAAAATAATTTTTCAAAAATTGGGGGACTTAAGGTGGGCTCTTTGGGGAAATAGTGTAGCATTGTATGATATCTTTTATTTGTTGAAAAAATCTGCCGCGAAACATCTAAAGTTACTAGCGGCGTTTCAAAATATACATACGTAAAGCTTGGGCGCAAAGCCTCCAAAAAAAAAGTCTTCATAAAAATCATAGTTCATATGGCATATGGTAAAAATAGTATCAAAACGATTTTGGGAAATGTTATAGTTTAAAATTACGTTTGGGAAATTTTAGTAGGGAGTGAAAAGGTAGAGGGGGAAACTGATGGGATATAATAAAGTAAAGGTTTTTTTTAAAGGGGGAAAAGTTAAGGAGTAGGGGGCATTTATAAAGTTGTGGGAAAAATGGCAAAAAAGTTTTACGAGTAGGTAAATGACAGAACAAAAGGGCGAAAAAAAGAAGGGAAAAAGGATCGAAAAAGACCATGCAAATTAGTTGAGGCGAAGCTGACGTCCAAGGGGGGGGCATTTTCCCCCCATTAGGCCCATCTCCGTCTCCTAACCCCCACCCCCCCCCCACGACAAAAACGAGAAAGGGTTGGGAGATTGACTGATACTACCCATTTTCCACGAAGCAGGGTTCTTAAATCTCCTCCATAAACTGGGCCCATCCTTTTTATAGAGGACAGATTTTCGGGGGGGAAATAAATATGAGGGGGTAGAGGGTGGGCATGATTGGGTTTGCCATGCAGTCCCAGGTTTTTATAAATTTTGCGTGGGGGTTTGGATGAAAAGTGCAAGGCGGGAACGAACTTGGGGGCTTGAATTCAATTTTGCCAAATTTTTTTGAGGCATTGCTCAAGAAGAGTGTTGTCAGAAAAAGGGGTGTAGAGGGGCAGAAAAATCGATCCCAATTTGGGGTGGGTTTAAACGAATTAAAAGTTTGTAAAAGTGGGGAAATGGTTGATGGTTAAAAACAAATAAAAAGTGGTAGACATTTTTTTTTGGTCACAAACCTAAGGGGGTTTAAGAGGTTGAGAGGGGCTGAGTTAATGTTTTTTTGTATGTATCATATAGGGTATACTGCAAAAGGGAAAAACTGATAACGGAGAGTAGGATAAGCAAGGGGAAATTGATAATAAAGGGGTTTTATTCCGAAAAAGGAAACGGGTTGTCAAAGCGAAAATGTGGGGTTGCGTCAGGGGTTTTTTCCTGGGTTGGGAAGGTTTTGGTGAAAGGTAGGAAGGTGAGGGAAAGCAAAGGTAGGGCTGCATAAAAAGTGGGGAGGGGCAAAGAATATTGGGAAGAAAAAGCATTACATGAGAAAAATAGGGGGGGATCAGAGAAAGATGTAACGGGTTTTTTAAGGCAGGGGTGCCAAAACCAGTGGGCAAAGCCACCCCAGCATTTTTTTAGAAATGAGCTAACCGTTGAGGCGGGTTTACAGCAGCAACTTATTGCTCCGAAGACTTTACCAGAAAAATTCGGGATAAAGTGGGTTTTAAAAATCATTGCTGGAAACGTGAGAAAAGGGGGGTTTGAGGGTGTGGACGTAGTGACAGAGCAGTTAAAATCTGCCTGTCACTGCCAGGATTTAACAGGCTGAGCATCCCGCAAAAAAAGTGGGAGTAGTGAGAGCGGGCTTACAAAAGCAAAAAGGTTAAAGGGTTTTTTTGGGAGAGGGGACATAAGGGGGGAATACATGAAAAAAAGATAGGGGGGGGAGAGATGGGACTAGTGGGGTTGGGGGGTTGAGTAAGACTGGGTAATGATTGGACGACTAATAGTCAGTGTCATGGTCAAAGAAAGCTTTTTAAAACTCGGGCAGTTTACAAAGGAGAACCCCAGTGCCCTAATGGTGTAAAAACTTTATTCCGGCCATGTAATCAGAATATGTATGGGAGAGAAAAGTCCTACGTATGGGGAAACAACTAAATGGGGAATACCCTTCTAAAGACTGGTACAAATCACCTTCATACTTTAAAAAGGTTTCACACCGTAAAAGGGGGGAAGAAAATAAAAGGAAAGGAAGAGAGAGAAGAAAAGACTGAGCAAATTAGTTAGCCGGCGAGGGCCAGATAGAGGATCCCCCAAAATTAGGGCTCATTTTCATCTCCCAACCAAAGAAGAGAATGCCTTTGATGAAAAATGAGGGTTTAGAGAGAGCTTATGATTTTACTGTGTAAAATGCTAAATTAACACACTACGCTTGTTTGATAAATGAAGGCATGAAATAAAGCCAATTTTTTTTTTTTGAATCTTCTCGGCCAGAGGGAGAGGCAAAAACTCTCCTCCTGGAAGGTCTTCCCTTTTCACCAACCTTGCATTTTAGATTTTTTTGTTTGCACTTGGCCCCAGAAGCTCGCACTTGTTCAACATACGGGGAACAAAATCAGAGCCCCCTATCCCACAGCAATAGGGCAGTTTATGATGCACGCATGCTGCATACACAAACCGCTGTACATTATAAATGCTAAATTTTTTTTTTAGGGGAAGGAAAAAAAACATAATTTCGAAGTTTAATTTGTCTGGCACAAAAACAAAAAGAAACTGGCCCAAAATTTAAAATAAATAAATCTAATTCTCATGTTCCAAAATAAATATAAAAAATTAAATTTCATCTCGTGCCCAAATCTTGGCCAGGATTTTAGAAAACAAAATTTTTTGATAAAATAAAACCAAATGTTTACAAGGGGGTAGTTTACCTAACAGATGAAATGAAGTATTTAAAGATAATGGTAATGAATTCAAAATAATGATTAGGGGGGGAAAATAAACAGAGCATCACATAAAAAGAAAAAAAAGATTATCAAAGAATTTAAAATTTTAAAAAATTAACAACTGATGACTAAAACCATGGAAAATCAAAATTGTATGATAGTTTATAGTCTTTTATAATAAAAAATGGAAAAGTATTGGAACTAATCAGTAGTTTTATTATTGAAAAGTAAAAACTTTAAAAAACTAAAAATAAAATAAAAAATTATTAAAAATAATATAATAATAATAATAATAAAAAAAAATAATAAAAATAAATAAAATCTAATAATAAAAATTATACTGAGATATTAGTAATAAATGACAATAAAAATTTAATAAAAATTATCATTAAAAATAATAATAACATTAAAAAATATAACTATTTTAAATTTTGGTACAGATTAAATTTCTCATGAAAAAGGCAACAACAATGATAGGGGAAAAGATTAAAGAACTTCTGTGGGTTTTTAAACCTATAAGGATCACTTCCCTGGACAAAGGGGTATTTCCCCTATATGCTGCCATATCAGTGAACACAAAAAAAATAACACAAAAAAAAGAAAAAAAAGAAAAAAAAAAAATAGGTAACAAAAAAATCCTTTTAGGGTACCAAAGAAAAAATTCAAAAGTGGAAAAAATAAAAAGCCCCAAAATCGCATCAAAAGGGAAAGGGGGAAAAAAAATAGAAAAAAAAGAAAAAAGAAAAGAAAGAAAAGAAAAAAAGAAAAGAAAGAAAGAAAAAAAAAAGAAAAAAAAAGAAAAGAAAAAAAAGAAAAAAAAAGATGAAAAAGAAAAGAAGAAGAAAGAAAGAAAAAACAAGGAGAGAGAAGGAAAAGTTGGTCATAAAAAATGTAATAAAAACGTGTAAAAATTTTACAAACTAACAACGGGAGTGGGGTAAAAAAGCATTGATAACCTTTCAACTGATATTTTTTTTTTTTTCCCCCTATTAAAACTCTGAAGAACAACACACCAACAGATCATTATGAAAAAGCATTTCCCCCTGCCGTGAGAATCAAAAAATATAACATTTTTTTAAATAATCTATTTACATGACTTATACTATATTACTACAACCTTTTATCTGCTTCATGCACTGTCTCCCAGACCTGAAAAAAGAAAATTAAGCAGTATTTATGGTATTTGCACCGCACGCCGCACCACCCCCACACACACGAGCAATGTTTTTTTTTTTTTCACTACTGAAAACAAAAATTCACTCAAAAGAATAAAACCCCTCTAACGTGAAGTATAGCTGCCAATAATTTTATTAAGCATCTGGAAAACTCGGAGATCAATTTGCTCTAACTGTGTGTGGGCACTGATGCCTCTCTGCTTGTCCCTGTCCAGCAACACTGGCAGTGGGTTCAACAACCCCCTGATTCTGCACTACCACCTGGAAATAAATATTAACAAAAAAAATAATTATCCTTTAGAGAAGAAAATTACAGAGAAAAAGAAAAAAAAAAGCCAGAAAAGGCTTAATTTAACCCATTTTAAGGGCCATTAACAATGGAACTGGTGCCTCACCGCACCCCCCATACTTCCTCCCTGCTTCGACACTTCCCGCGTGGGACGCTCCCCACTTGTCCGAGGGTACCCAGCTTATTCATTTTGGCCCGCGCTACAGATAAGGCAGCTACCTTTGCCCTCAGGGCGGGTTGTGTTCCCTTAGTGTTGTACTCTTCATCAATAAAGAGTCAAGTCGTCATACAACTATCACTACCCCTGCTAAACCACTGTAATAGGGTTCTGAACCCGTTATACACTCTCTCAATCTCGCTCTCTCATACTGCTCTCCCTCTCTCCTCTCCTCTCCTCTCCTCTCAACTGCTCTCTCATTCCTCTCTCTGACTCCTCCACTCTCCTCTCCTCTCACACTCCTCCGCTCTCTCCCCCACTCCCCCTCTGCCCCTCAACCCCTTTTTCGCTCTCCTCCCCCAAAGCTCTTCCCTCCC